>NC_085867.1:35880732-35883232 GCF_034702125.1 Engraulis encrasicolus | reverse complement strand
TCAATGAGCAGCATAGTTGTACCAGTACCTTTTTTGACCATTTCCTTCACAGTGTACTTTTAAGACCATCTCCCTAACCCTTACCGTAGGCCACAGCTGCCCCCACAACTTCCTCCTTTTTCCTTTTCTCCCTGATCCTCCATGTCCTCCTCCTCTTCATCTCACGCCTCCCCTTACACCTCCTTTCCTCCGTCCCCTCTTTCCATCCTCCTCCTTGATATGCTGCTCCTGCTACCTCTCCTCCTTCCCTGATTGCTTCTGCTTCTTATCCTTTCTCCTCCTTTTTCCATGTCATTCCTCTTCTACTCACCATCACTTCCTCCTCCTCCTCTTCCTCTCCCTCTTCCTCCTCTAACTCCTGCTTATCCACCTCCACCACCACAACCTCCTCCTCCTCCTCCTCTTCTCCTGTAGCATGTCAGAGCAATGCAAAAAGGAATGTGCATTGTGCTTTAACCCATTGATGCCTAAAGCACCTGTAAAAAATGCCTGCTGAATGCCCTTGTTGGGAAAGTTGCCCTCAGCCTATAAAAACCTAAATATCCTATCTGATGCACATAAAAACATGAAATAAGTTGCATTTAAACCCATAGACCCTCATCTTGCATCAGACTGTGTTTATTCAGCTGTAACATACCCACATCTTTACTAAAAAAGCTAAAATCTCAAGAGTCTGAGTGTATATGTGTCTCCAGGCACCTTAACCCATTTTAGCCCAAGACCTTTTGGGGAAAAGGTGCCTTCTCCCTGCAAAACCGAGTCTCTTGCTCAAAACCCTTATTTGTCTTTCAAAAACCAAGTTTTTGTGTCAATGAACGTATCAGCGCCAGCAGAATGGTTAGTCATTGTGTCATAGTGTATGGACAAGCTAGTCAAATCAATTTCTCATGTTGTCAATTGAATAGTACACTCTTGAGGATCTTTTCTGAAGCGAAATGTTGTTAAGATTGGATGGGAAATGTTGTAAATTCAGTTTTATATTACATTGATCAGATAAGATTGAGATAGTTTCATGCATTCAGTGACAAAGCTTTTTGAGTGATATGACAAAAGCAATTGATAATGTACGAAATCACTAAGAATTGTACACAGCCATGGCATGGTGGACGAGAGCATTTGCTATATGCCGAAAACAATGAGAAACTGATTTGACCATGTGCACAGGTAACACCAGGAAGTCACAATTGAACAAATACTTTTGAGAATCATTATTCTGTTGTGAGAAATGTACAAAACCAATTGAGAAAAACTGTAAAACCTACATATCTCAGCCTCCGAAGCACATAAAAACATCAATTAAGTTGCATTTGAAAGCTAGAACCTTCATTTTGCACTGGAATGTGTTTTAACCTACCCACATTTTTAATAACAGCTTAAATCTCAAGAACCTGAATGCAGCGTATATGTCGCTCCAGGACACAATGGGTTAAACAACATATACGAGTCATCAGGCTAACATGGGTTAACTTCTCCATGAAGCATCAGACGTTAGGGTGCTCCACAGTGGAGGGGAGCTCGGGTGTGGTCCCTGGACACATGCTGTGATCCTTCTCCTCATCCAATCCCTCTTCCTCCTCCTCCTCCTCCTCCTACACGTCCTTCATCTATCTCCTCATCACCCTAATGCAGAGAAGTGTGCCTCCCTCCTAAACATACACTACGCTCCATCGACACCTGTCCTACCACCTCATCTTCTTAATCCTCCTCCTCCTCCTCTTCTCCTCATCCTTTTCCTCCTTCTCTTACCCCAAGGGGGGGAGTTTGGAGTGTGTCTTCCCCATAACGCATCAGGCAGCAGGCCTCTTCACAGCAGGGGAGGGAGAGAGGAGCCCAGGTGTGGCCCATTGGAAACATATGCTCGGCTGTCAGGCTGATTAATATCTATAATGGCCCAGGTGGATGTTTCCTCATCCATGAAGTCTCCAACCTGGCCAATGCAATGTATGGATGACGCGGGGTGTATGCAGTAGGGATGTAAATAAAATCGAAATTTATCGATGTATCGGAAGTATCAGTCGGCGATTGAATCGAATCGCATCGTATCGTGGGGCATTTGTAAGAATCGAAAAAAAAAACGAATCACTGGACCCTGTGCAATGCCCTAGCTCCATAACACAATAGTAGTGGAAAAGTAATTGGAAAAAATCGAATCGAACCGAATCACATTGTATCGTGGGGAATTCTTACGTATCGAAAAAAATCGAATCCCTGATTTAAGAAATCTATACCGTATCGTATCGTCATGAAGGCTGTGATTTACACCCCTAGTATGTAGCATATATTGCCAAATGCACTGGGTTATGAAGTCTCCACAAGGACAGATTAATGCAGGGGGCTAAAGGGCCCAGGCCCAGGGGCCAAAGAGCCAAGGGGGCCCTGAAGCACAAGCCTTCATTATTGATCTATGAAAAAAACCTAAATAATTTTCAATTATTTTATATGTATTTTATTAGATTTGATTTAATATTACTCTATATTTGCATTCTCATATTGCATAAAA
>NC_085867.1:35873232-35875732 GCF_034702125.1 Engraulis encrasicolus | reverse complement strand
ACATTTTCCAGTAAAGTAAGATAAATCAAACATTTCAGGGATCCATGTGACGTCAGGTGAGCACCCCTCTAGGAGACTTTAGGTTAGGAGGCCTTTAGGAGACTTGAAGTTGAGAATAATGGTGTTGCCTTAACACTGTAGATGGCGGTAGTGCACATCTTATGCAAGCCACCAACAAATGCCACAGAAAGAGAAGAAGAAAGCGGGGACAACGGGCCCCTAGGAGACCAAACTTGAGCACCCTCTTTTGCATTGGGTAGGCAGGGTTTGATATATCTTACTCTACTAGAAGATGTTTGGTTGGACACCCGGCACAGCATTCTCTACTTGCAGACGTGACCTTCTGTGTCAGTGTCCTTACATGATGATGGCTGTGGTTGCTTGGATGGGGGTAGTGTATAGTGTGATAGTGTAACTGGACTAAAGACACATGTGTAATAAGATTGTCTAGTAGGGGATTGTTTTATTGGCTTGGCTACAAACGGAGTGGAACAAACACACTAGGATTTCTCCAACTCATGGAATACCTCTTGTCCAGCCTGACGTTATTCAGTCATTTTACTACACACAGACTCTTTGACGAAAGTCTCTCAACGGATGGTGAGCATAAGGGACAGTGTACCGAAGGAACATTAAGCTTCTTAGTCGGTACACTGTCCCTTATGTTCACCATCCGTTGAGAGACTTTCGTCAAAGAGTCTGTGTGTAGTAAAATGACTGAATAACGTCAGGTTGGACAAGAGGTATTCCATGAGTTGGAGAAATCCTAGTGTGTTTGTTCCACTCCGTTTGTAGCCAAGCTGTATATATATGTAACTAATATGCAGTGCCCACTGTAGCCTCACTCACTCAACCTGGCTGCAGTGACCTTGGCTGTTGCCTGGCAACCGTTTCTGCTTAAAAACTCCAAGGGGGAACTCCACTGTTTTGGTTTGTTTGTTTGCTCAGAAAGCCAATGCACTGGAATAAATTATTGAAGGAAAAGTTAACCATGTGTACCCATATCAAAGCAATTGGTTAGAGTAGAACTTTGTTGTGCTATACACATAAATGAGGAAAACATGCATTGCATTGGTTTGCAGATTAAGGTGGAACAACTAAAATAAAGCCACCACACCAGGATCCCGCTTCTCTTTTAGTAATTAAAGTAGAAAAATGTTAGTGTGGTGACTTAATTATTTTTCCCAGCACCCTATGGTATTGAGATGGATGGGTGTGTTTTTTCTTAGCTCTACATTTCCGATTGACATGGATATGAGTCATTGTAGACAAGTCTAAGATGTGATGCAACTTATGTTACCACAGCATGGTATGCTAAATGGCTGAGTCATACTTCACAGAAGAGGAAGTTCATACTTTCAGCATTCAGCCGCAGAAAATCGGGGAAGTTTTGAAGGAGCTCTTGGGAGGTTGTGCTTGAAGGATTTGCTGGCTTTAATATATTTATCAATCAGTTCAGATCAGGCTCTCTCCCAACTTAACAACAGGGGGTCCTTTCAGAAGAGGCGGAGGGCATGGAAGCTGTTGGCAGCTTTTGCACTGTTTAAGTAGTTCGGCAAAAGAAAGGAGAAAACAGAGAGGAGAGAACGGGAGACATCCTTTCAGGAGACACCTCCCGCAGGCAGGAAATTGAACAACTGTCAACATTTCACAACTCTTTATTTTATTTATATATTTATTTATTTATTTTGCAAAATACCATTTCCAACTCCCCACCCTAGTGGCTTGCATTGCCCTGTAGTGAATTATGACTTTGGCTTCTCTGTTTTTAAGTGTGTTGTGTGTATTTACCTTTAGATTGCTAGGCTAATGGGAAAGAATTATTCATGATGTTTGGCTTTCCAAGCTAGACACAAAGTGTGTGTGTGTCTGTGCATGCGTGCGTGCGTGAGTGCATGCGCGCACATGTGTGTGTGTGTGTGTGTGTGCGTACATCTGTGCGTGCTTCTGTGCTACTATTATATGTTATATTATATTATATGATACTACTATTAATAATGTTCAGGGTTTTTTTGGCCTCGCATGCAGTTGCTCAATGTGTAGAGCTGACTTCATTTAAAGCTGATCTCCTCCTGGTCTTGCGAAATGAAAAGAAAACATCAGCACTGAGAATGGGTCACATATGTTGACCCCTGAGTTGTGTAAACACACACACACACACACACACACACACACACACACACACACACACACACACACACACACACACACACACACACACACACACACACACACACACACACACACACACACACACACACACACCACCCTTGGAGCGCTGACAGCACACCAGGTTTCCCTAAGGCGTTAAAAATGGGCCTGTGGGCAAAAATTGTTACCAGATGATGGTTCACACACGCACGCACACACGCACGCACGGACTCACGCACGCACTCACACACGCACTCACATGCCTAACCACTGCATGGATGCACACAAACACACACACACACACACACACACACACACACACACACACACACACACACACACACACACA
>NC_085867.1:35865732-35868232 GCF_034702125.1 Engraulis encrasicolus | reverse complement strand
GGGCCCACCGGTGAGCTAATTATGACGGGGCCCTTTAATCCAAAAGTGCCCGGGTCCTATTTCTCCCCCAGTTCAGCCCTGTATATACGTATATATATATATAGATCATCATATTATAGTGTCGTGGTTGGGGGGGCGACTGTGTGAAGGGATGGCCTAAAGCACCAAAAGTGCCTGGGCTGGTGTTTATTGGTCCCTGGCCAGCCCTGGTGAGAGGGTGGAGCTTCTTCTGCCTCTCCTCATTGATGTCAGGCCCCCGGCCCGGCCAAGCCCAACCCGGCCCGGCCCGAGCTCCCGGCCCCAGTCCCTGCCCCACTCCTGGCCCCGGCATCCGCACCGCGTCTGGACGGGACGGGACAGGACGGCCAGGCTAGACTACCAGGCTGGAGCCTACAGAACTGCAGTCCGCCGTAGCAGCACAGCCAAAGAATAACGGGAAACTGTTATGCATCAGCAAACCCGGCGCGCGTACACACACGCACACACACACACACACACACACACACACACACACACACACACACACACACACACACACACACACACACACACACACACACACACACACACACACTCTCCCTCCCTCTCTCTCTCTCTCTCTCTATCTATCTATCTCTATTTCTCTCTTTCTCTCTCTTTCTCTCCTCTCTCTCTTTATCTCTCTATCTCTTTCTCTCTGTGAGACACACACACACACACACACACACACACACACACACACACACACACACACACACACACACACACACACACACACACACACACACACAGAGAAAAAAATCCCACTCAAGGAAAAAAAAAATCCTGAAAGGAAAACAATGGTATCTTGAAAGCACAGGAACAAAAATAGCCAGGGTGGCTGCACATTGCTCGAAACATACACATACGTCGTCGCGAGGCTAATAGACACAGGAGACAGGCCCGAGTTAAATATAAAAAGACCATTTTTCAGTGTCCGCTTTACAGAAATCAGCAGACAGACGTGCTGAAATATGACACCAGCACTCAGTACAACAATGCCATGCATATATCAAACGCCAAATATGGTCAGTTGCAAGAACAATGCATAGAGCTGTTATGTTTGAACACGAGAGGTTATGCACACACACACACACACACACACACACACACACACACACACACACACACACACACACACACACACACACACACACACACACACACACACACACACACACACACACACACATAAGATACATGGAGAAATAAAAACATATTGGCAGATATGACTCCAGTGTAGAGAGATTATATGTTGTGTAATCAATGACACATTCATTATACGGTAGGCTAACTAGGCAGGTGCACTGAGAGCCTACAACATCTTCCAGAAAGATCAGCAACATCTGAATATCAGACTGATCGACCTATTTGTTAGCGACAATGCTATGTATGAATCTGTATGAATTAAGACATTAACCCCTTAAGACACTACCCCTGTTATAAATTAAGTGTTACCAGAATGGCAGAATGGTTACCAGAACATCAGAGTAATCATTTGTTAGTGAGCATAATGCTACATGTAGGAATCTGTACGAATTAATACATTAAGATTAAGACTGTTTATTTACAACATGCAATACGCTGTTCTATCGCTGGTAGACACTGGAGATATTATACAATAAACACAGCGCTTCCATATGACGCCAACGCACAGCGTAGCATGAGAATAAACATAAGATAGGTCGGGATATGACGCCGGTCCACAGAGCACATAGCACAATAAACACTAGCGATGATTACAGATAAGAGCCCAGAGAACGGAGATGCTATACAATAAACAAGGCTGATGGTTTGATACCATGCCAATGCACAGAGTCGCCATTACATAAGGGGAAACTAAGAGGGCTGGACTGGACTGGACGACCAACTCACAGGCAGTGTGCTGAGTGAACACCAGGGAGGGAGTTTGATGCGGATTACTGGGCGTCGGTGAAGAATCGCATTCATCCGTTAACACATGGCGGTAACACTTTATTTGAATGGTTCACTATTGCAGTGGATCTACCACATTAGATACAGTGTAATAACCAGTGTAACAGTATTTAATACCATACAATACCAGTGTAACCCTAACCCTAGATGTAAGTACAAATTGGTACATGGTGTTACACTGGTATTACATGGTATTAAATATTTTCACACTGGTTATTACGCTGTACCTAATGTGGTAGATCCACTGTAATAGTGGACCATTAAAATAAAGTGTAACTCACTTGACCCCTATTATAAAATTGCTTTTACCAGAATGGCAATGATCAAGTTGTAATGGCCTTGTGTCATGTCGTAGTAGTGTAGTTCAGTCTATCACAGCGTTCCACAGGGGGAATGTGTGCACTTTGGGGCTACCTGAAGGATTTAACCCCTCAGCGTAGCACCTATGTTATAACCTTACTGCCACCAAAATTGTAATGTCTATGTCTTAATCTGACTCTCGGCACTGTCATAGCAATGTTGTTATGATGTAGTTGAGTATTTTCAG
>NC_085867.1:35853232-35860732 GCF_034702125.1 Engraulis encrasicolus | reverse complement strand
TTTACTGAAATCTCCCAATGTATTCAAGATCACTGGTGTACACACTGAGGGGTCTGTTAAGTAAATGAGAAGGTCATCTGCATATAAGGATATTTTGTAATCTGCATCCATTCTTCTTATACCCTGTATAGACGGCAAACTTCTGAGTTTTATCGATAAGGGTTCTATTGCCAAAACAAACAGCAGTGGGCTGAGGGGACAGCCTTGCCGCGTTCCTCTGGATAAAGGAAAGTATTGGGAGCAAACTTTATTAGTGACTACTGCAGCCTTTGGAGATGAATATAACAGCCTCACCCAGGACACAAACTTGGGTCCAAACCCAAATTTAGTAAGTACATAGAAGAGATAGCTGAATTCTAATCTATCAAAGGCCTTCTCCGCGTCTAGGGATACAACCGCCTCAGGTGCGCCCCCAGACGACGGAGAGTGCACTACATTCAAAAGCCTACGAATGTTAATAAATGAATGGCGGCCCTTAACAAAACCTGTTTGATCTGTTGAAACAATGTCTGTTATAACTGTATTTATTCTGGCAGCTAAAACCTTGGAGAGTATCTTCACATCTACATTTAACAGTGATATGGGTCTATAAGAGCCACAGTCTGTTGGTTCCTTGCCAGGTTTCAGCAGGACTGTGATAAGCGCTTCTGTTAGAGTCTGTGGAAGGGCAGACTTCTCAAATGAGTGGTTGAACAGGTTGAGTAGCAAGGGTGTAAGCTGTTTGGAAAATTTCTTATAAAATTCAACGGGAAAACCGTCNGGTCCAGGCGTTTTACCGCTCTGCATTGCTCTGATTGAGTCTTCTATTTCTTTCTTTTCAAGAGGTTCCTCTAAATCTTCGCACTGGTCCTGTGAAATTGTTGGGATATTCAAATTTTCTAGAAATTTTTCCATGAACATAGTGTCAGGGGGAGATTCTGATGTGTACAATGTTGAGTAAAATTCTTTAAAAGTGCTGTTAATTTCCAGGGGATGTACGGTCAATTCTTGGTTGCTTTTTCTAATAGTGGGTATAAGGCGAGATGCTGACCTTGACTTCAACTGGTGGGCAAGAAGGCGACCTGCCTTTTCCCCATGTTCATAGAAAAATGTACGGGATCGTAGTAGGTTGTATTCTGTTTTCTCTGTGGATAATAACTCATATTGAGTTTTAAGATTTAATTTCTCTTTATATAATTCTGGCGTTGGGGATTTAGAGTATTGCTTGTCAGTTTTTAAAATTGAATTGATTAGCCTTTCCTGTGTTTGTCTTTTTTCTTTATTGCGTGAGGCTGAAAATGATATAATTTGTCCCCTCAGAACAGCTTTTAATGTTTCCCATAGTAATGATGGTGATACAGAGTCAGTCTGATTTGTTAACAAAAAAACTTCTATTGCGTTAGAGATGAATTTGCAAAAGTTTTCGTCTGACAATAAAGCTGTGTTCAGCCTCCAGGCTGGTCGTGAGGAATAATTAAGTGTTATGTTAATGTCTAGAATTACGGGTGCATGGTCAGATTCCACTATTGCTGAATACTGTACTGATTTAATAGAATGTAAAAGACACTTGTCTATGAAAAAATAATCTATTCTTGAATACGACTGATGTACATGGGAGAAGCAAGAAAATTCTTTTTTGTTTGGGTTTAAAAATCTCCACGGATCCACACAACCTATATGTGTCATGAGGCTAGAGAGGGCCTGAGCCATCTTTGATGTGGGTATGGGCCTGGGATTTGAGCGGTCCAGAGAAGTCTGCATGACACAATTCATGTCCCCACCAAAAATTAGACGTTGACTGTTCAAATCTGGTAATAAGGACATAATTTTCTTGAAAAACTCAGCATCATCCCAATTCGGGGCATAAATGCAAACGAGCACCACAGGGCTGTGGAAAAGCCTACCCGACACTATGATAAAACGTCCTTGGGGATCTGAAATTATATCTGAAGCTGTGAAAAGTATTTTTTTATGAATTAATATTGCTGTTCCTCTAGCCCTACTACTGAATGAAGAGTGAAAGACTTGTCCAACCCAGTTTTTCCTGAGTAAAATTTGGTCTTGGGTGCGCAGATGTGTTTCCTGTAAGAATGCTATTTCAGTGCCTAGTCTTTTCAGATGTGAAAATATACGGGCCCTTTTTACTGGACCATTAAGGCCTCTGACATTCCAACTGGTGAATCTGACTGGTGACTCACCAACTATACCATTACTGCCTATGATCAACTTTTAGATATAATAGCAAAGTGACATTATAGATAACATGTATATTGCAGAGCCTTAACCAAAGGGGAGGAGGGGGGAGGGAAGGGGAGGAGAAAACAAACCAAAATCCCTGAAGAAGAAAACCCGGCCAACCCATACCCTGAACATAGAAGAAAATACTAGGTTCATCCTTCGAACGATGATGAACCGCAGCCCTATTGAGGTTTAACTTCCAATTGTCCATGAAGCCCTAAGCTCACTAACATCCATTAGGCTGCTCCCATTTGTATCACTTTGATTAATAAATGCACATATCAAGCATTATTCACTCGAAAAACAACATTAAATAAATAAAATAACAATAAATAAAATAAAATAATAATATGAGAGGAAATAAGTAAATTGTTTGCAGTCCAACATAAATTAGGCACAACTAAAGCTATATAATGGTTAAGAATAGGCCCAGTAAATGTAGGCAAAGATGTAGCTTAATTCACATCAAAATTATCATGTTCCATGAATGTATAATCAATAATTAAAAACGAAACAAAAAATGAAGAGGGCAATATGTCACAACCACATAATGTGAGATAAGTAATGTCCAAAATAAACCAGGTCAGGCCCTCTGATATATTCAGTCTGTTGCTAACTTAACTGTTCTAGAAAACTCAGATCCACATGACAATCTAGAGCAGAAATAACCTGTTAAGTTCGTCAGTAATTCTTACTGAAACATTTCACATTTACTACATTTAGCAAACTCAAACTCTGTTTGCCCCAGAAGAAAAGGGGATTATTCACCTGCACCTATGTCGGCGAATCAGACGGCTCAGTCCAATCCTGCGTGGCAATTTGAGTGTCATAGAATTCCTGGGCTTCCTTGGGTGTAGCGAAGTCAAGTGTCTCATCGTTGAGATGAACTCGAAGCAGTGCGGGGTAACGGAGGTGGAATCGAATTTTCTTCTCCCACAGAAGTTGCTTGACACCCTTGAAAGCTGCGCGCTTCTTGGCCACATTTGCCGACATGTCGGGGAAGAACCTCAGCTCGGATCCGTTGAATTCGGGCTTGTGCGCTCGCGCCCAGCGCAGTATTGTTTCCTTCTCCTGAAACCGGTTGAAGCAGACCACGAAAGGACGCGGCGGCTGTCCAGCTGGGGGTTTTTCGCCGAGAGAGCGGTGTGCCCTCTCCAGTTCTGGTGGCTTGTCAAGCGTGCCTTCACCAATCACTTCCATGAGCATTTGAGACACAAACTGAATAGTAGACTGACCTTTTTCGCTACCCTCTGGGACGTTCAGAATTCTAAGATTATTCCTTCGGGAGCGATTCTCCAGGTCATCCACTCGGTCAAGCAGGAGCTTATTTTGCTTTTCCAATGCCTGGATCCTTTTTTCGAGTGTGTTTAACGCGGCAAAATTGTCCCCAGCTAGACTTTCGGTTGCTTCTAGTCGATCTTGAACACCATTCACAGTCTCTGTAAGCTCTTTCACAGAAGAATGCAGAGTAGCCACAGATTCCTGGATCAAAGTAGAAAGGTCCCCCTTCAGTGATGCTCGTTGCTTATCAAGCTCGGCCACAAGTTGGTTCATGGTAATCGCGTCCGAAGCTGAAGTCATTTCAGCCGCATTCGCCATTGTAGCCAGCTTGTTAGCAATGCTCGTTCGGTTTGCTGTTTGTGAAGATGGCTTCGTCTTGGATTGCTTACGCATACTAAATTTCCGTTTTTCCTCTCAATATAGAAGCAGTAACACAGGTCCTTTGTTTTTGTAAATTATAATGCCTGGTATGGCGTTTTAAAAGTTTACTTGAAAAGTTCAGTCGGGAGCTCCCCCTGCTTGCTGCCTATCTCCACATGGCCAAACCGGAAAATCTATTTTCGATACTTAAGAATGTCCCAAGATACTATGCGATTCAATTAAATCGTCAGCCCGTAGGATGGATGCATCAATACATTTCGATTATTATTTACACCCCTACTACATACTACATTGTAATGTGGACCCAAATCTGGGCCCCTTCTCTCCCTGGGCCTGGGACAACTGACCCCTTTGTCAGCCTCTGTTTCGTTCCCTGGTTGGGTACTCCAGGGTCAAGTCGGGTGCTTTTCTGAAGATGCCCTTCTGCCTGGTCATAACAGGAGCATATGAGGAGTGTGTCTGTGTTTGTGTGTGTGTGTGTGTGTGTGTGTGTGTGTGTGTGTGTGTGTGTGTGTGCGCGTTTGTGTGTGCGCGCGTTTGTGTGTGTGCGCGTGCCTGTAGGCATGTGTGTGAGTGCATGCGTGCGCGCACGTGTGTCTGTGTTATGTTGTGATGACCATAAAGGGAAATTGACTCTGCTAACTGGGCCTCTCAGACTGCTCATGATGTACTCTAGTGCTGGGACCTTACAGGGTGCTACGGTCTACACTTCTCTTACTGCCTCTCTTCCTCCTCATTCTCTTGCTTTTTTCCTTCTCCTTTTTACCCTGCTCTTGTTCTCTTCAAGTTCAAGTTCAAGTTTCAATTTTATTGTCCCCAAAGGGGCAATTAAGTGTGCAGCAAGTCAACAACATATAGACAACAGATAACAGGACAAACCATAAAGTGCAGGGTTTAAAACATGACCATAAATAGAGTTAAAAGTAGCATAAGAAACATCATAATAAATAAAAGAAAATAAAAATTACACATCACACCATAAAATACCATAAAAACACACCAAGGATATAGCCAGTGATCAATTAGGATTGGAATTTAACAGGGAGATGGCACTGGGGACAAATGAAAACCTAAACCTATTAGTTTTGACAGAGGGGAACCTAAAACGTGAACCGGAGGGTAGAAGCTGGAATTCTGAGTGGAGAGGGTGGGCGCTAACTGATAAAATAGACTCTGCCTTCCTCAGGGTGGCTTTCCTGTGCAGGGGTCCGTATCTCGAAAGCGTCTTTGCTAACGACGGTAGCAACGTCCTTCGTAAGAGCGACTCAAGTCTCTCTCGACAGCGACGCTCACCACTAAATCCAAGGGAATGGTAAGACGGTCTTAAGACGGTTAGCAACGACAAGAATCGAGAAACGGACCCCTGGTCAGTGAGGCTGCTTTGCTGGGCACCTATGATTTTGCCACTGACCTTAACAATTTTCATAAGAGAGTTCCTAGCCTTCACGCTGAGGTTATTAAACCAGCAACATATAGAAAAGGATAAAACTGATTCAATGTAGGCCTTATAAAAAAGTGTCATCATTGTTTTGTCCACATTGAATTTAGCTAGTTTGCGTAAGCAGAAGAGACGCTGTTGACTTTTCTTACATATGTGTTCTGTGTCTGTTAAAATTAAGTTTGTTGTCGATCCAACTGCCCAAATATTTGTACGACTCTACCACTTCCACAGCCTGCCCCTTGATAGTAGTGGTCAGAGCAGGGAGGGGGTTACGCCTAAAGTCAATGACCTCTTGCCCCTCTTCTTCTCCATATGCTCTTAATTTACAGCCTTTCCCTCCTCCTCTTCTTTCTCTTCCATCTCTTCCTCCTTCTTCTGCCTCCTCATCTTCTCCTCATACTCTTCTGTTCCACCATCGTCTTCCTCCACCTTCTCCTCTTAACCTTCTTTCTCATCCCTCCTCCTCTTATAACCTCTTCCTCCATCTCCCTCTCCAACTCCTCATTTACCTCCCCTCTTTATCCTCCTCCTCCTCTTCCTTCTCACCCCTACTTATTTTAATCTTTCTCCCCCTCTTCCTCCCTCTCCCCTGCCTCCTCGTCCTCATCCTCCTCCTTCTCATCTTCTCCTCACACTCTTCTGTTCCACCATCCTATTCTTCCACCTCCTCTTCTGAACCTTCTTCCTCTCCCCCTCCTTCTCTTAACCTTACTCCTCCTCCTCTTCCTCCTCCTCCTCCTATTCCTTTCCCCTCCCCCCTTCCCATACAGGAGGAGTAGAAGAGTAAAAAAAGTTTTAGTTTTTTTCTCCTCACACATCGTAATTTTCACGTCAGTAAGGGAGTTTTGAAAAGTGAGCAGCCTGGCCAGCCGCCGCAACTGTGCAGTAAATGGTCCGCCTTTTATTTCGGACTTTGTTGGCGCGGACAGGTTTGACAAGTCTCCCTCCTGCGAGACTAATTATGGGATGTTTGGGCTCATGCGCTTGCTCTGATAAAGGTGCGGCTTTTTGTTTCCACGAGATGGAATCATAGGATTGGAATCATGGAGTAGCGGAGGGAGCTCCTGGGAGCGCTTGACTTGACATCAAACAGTGCACCTGTCAAGCTGCTCACTGTAGAATGGGAGTGTTTTTGCTGAGGTTATAGGGAAGTTATCGCAAGGGGATTTCATGCCTGAATTTTTTTTTTTGCTTTGTTTTTTTGAGGTTGTTGTTGTTTTTGTTGGCTAAAACGTCTAATACTGTAGTATTTTGACTTCATAATTACATATACACATGTGATTATCGTGCAGTTTGATCAGGGGATTTTCTACAGTGATTGAAAGTCATTTATAGTTCCAAGCATTTTATGAAAGCAGACTTTACAACGCATATCAGAACAAGCAAAGCAGAACAGGACAGATACTTAGAGGAATTGAGTGCTATGTTTAATTCATCTCAATAAGAAAGAGAAACAAAAAGCGAAATCAGACAAAAGGCATGGCCACATACTTGGAATTACTGTTTTCAGCCTCAGTTATACAGCAGGAAAAGCGCGTTCAAGTGAACTCACGGCTGTTATTGATGTCTTTGCGTCCTTAGATCTGTACCCGTGTGGCCTTTCCTATGAAAGAGAATTGAAAGGGAATCACATGTCTTCATGCTCTTTGTGTGTTTGCGGCATAAAAAGAAGAAAAGACCGATTTCTGCTGCCTTAGCTCTACAGAGAGAGAGAGAGAGAGAGAGACAGAGAGAGAGACAGAGAGAGAATGCAGAATGCACAATAACATGACAATATCAGCATGGCATCAGTATTGAGGAAAAGTTCACCTTCAGCATCAGCTGATATGGGAACATCTGCTGATGGTATCAGGCAACAAAGGTTCCCACGGAGACACTGGAGATACAGACGATATCACAACTGTTTTCCGAGAATGTTGCAAAATAAATACGGCATGTTTTACAGCTAGTCACACTTTAAATTATTTCCTTATATCCTTGCTTGAGTGAACGTCTGGTCTTGTTGCGACATGCGTTTTTGTATGAAAGTATCAAAGGGAATGTTTTATGCCCGTGCCTACAACAAGTAGGCCATCAGAGTCAAAGGAATAAATTATCCTCAGCACAGGAGAGGAGTCTGGTGTTCTCTTGCGAGTGGAAGAAAAGATAGGTTTTGGCATTTTCGGCCCATTAAAAATCCT
>NC_085867.1:35815732-35823232 GCF_034702125.1 Engraulis encrasicolus | reverse complement strand
TGTTTTTGTTTTTACTTCTATTTTTACTTTTGGCTTACAGTATCTGCTCATTACCAAAGGACCTATATAACTGTTTCATTGTATGTCCTACTCCAACCCGGTATCACTTCTTTTTCTGAGCTTTATGGGCCTTTAATGGACTGGGCAATACCATAGAATACACCTGACGTGTCAATGGTCTAACTGAATTGCTCTGAATATGCACAGTTGGATATATGAATATATGCACACACACGCACATGCGCACATGCGCACGCGCACACGCACACGCACACGCACACGCACACGCACACGCACACACACACACACACACACACACACACACACACACACACACACACACACACACACACACACACTCACTCACACACACACATTGTAAAATTCTTCCTTTCCCTTTCCCAGAGCAACGGCCTGATGAAGGTGGCCATGTTTACGATCACGTTCCCAAGCATGCCAAACTCGATGACGATGAGGGACAACGCCAGGGATCTGCAGCTGGAGTCCATGAGCCAATTCAAAACCGACTCTTTCTCCAGCTACTCAGAGATCCACACCAAAGGCTCAACCATCCAGATTCTCATAGGGGAGGAGGTCAGCGTCGTGCCAGAAGGTAAAGCACCAGAGTCTTGAGAGTTTATTTATTTTGTAGCCTCTTACTGCAGATGGGGCCCGTCGGCGGCCCGTCATAACACTCAACTACAACAGCAACAACACTGCCCTGACATTGCAGAGAGTCTTAGTTAACCAATTAAGAGTTCTGTGCTAAGGGGTAAAAACTAAGGGGTAAAATAACCAGTGTACAAATTGCGTAAACATTATCCCTGTATATAGCAAGGAGAAATAGTATAGAATAGTATAGAAATAGAAATATCTGTACCAGGTGGCGGCAGTACATATGTTATGCCTGCAATTAAAGCAAAAAATAAGATGAATAAGATAAAGACAAAAATATGCAGGAATATCACCAAGATCTGTCAGTAGAACAGGATTGTAAAAGATTGGTCCTTTGGATGCTACCCAGGATATGCAATGTAAACCCAGAGACAAAGGGCACCAGATTTTATTGACCTTTCGCCTTAGTACAGTCATAGTAAAGTGGTGGCATAGTATCTATTTTATTTATTGTGTCATTGTGTCATCTACAGCAGGGATGGGCAACTGGAGGCCAGGGGGCCGCATGCGGCCCGCCTCCTCACTCAGTGTGGCCCATAGATAAAAATATATTTTTAAAAATCATGACCAGATTTAAAAAAAATAATAACTTAATCTGTTGCAATTATACTTTTGGCCAATAGAGTGCAGTTCTACTCCTTCCAAACCATATGGTCAGTCATTGAGCAACCAACTGCACCTCAAACTCCGAAAGTACAGTCCTTCTCTTTTCTTTATCCTTTTTAAAATCATTTTATTGTCCTCCATTATATGTTACATTTGTCCTTATTTCTAAGCTTTGAGAATGTAAAAAAAAAGACAAAAAAAAAACTGCAGAAAAAAACGGAATAAATTAGAAGAAAAGGTGGTGGTTTGGGTTTAAAAAACAAAAAACAAACAAAAAAAACCTCCAAAAGCTGCATTCAGATCCGTGGTTATTTGGCCCTCCGATGGTGGCAATGAAAACCGTGTCCCTCCTCGTCATAAAAGTTGCCCATCCCTGATCTACGGTATGGGTTGATGCTCATTACTTTGTCCACAGCAGATGTGGTGGACGTGGAACCAACACCCGTGCTGGAGCCTGATTCGACGACCTACTCCGAGGCATCAGCAACGATCCCCCTGCAGATTGACCTGTACCCCTCGCCGGAGTACAGGAACGCCCTGAGTCCCAACACTCCACTGAAGACGGACAAGCGGACTTACGCAGAGGTGCTTACATTAACAAACATTACATTACGTCACATTACATTACACTTAGCTACCGCTTTTATCCAATCGACTTTCGGTTATTATGAGTACAGTGTATTGGTTACAGTTCCTGGAGCAGTGTGGGGTTAGGTGCCTTGCCCAAGGGCACCTCAGCCTTGGAGTGAGAACCATGGAGTGCTCATACACGAATACATACGCTCTTAAACCATTGTCATTACCATACTTGAGACCTTAAACACACACACGCACACACTCTGACTATCCAGAACATTGCACAGTAACAGACTAATTATGTTTGAAGTTAAAATAAAGTTGTAAAATAATACCAATATTTATAAGAATGAAAACATATTTTGGTGTGTGTGTGTGTGTGTGTGTGTGTGTGTGTGTGTGTGTGTGTGTGTGTGTGTGTGTGTGTGTGTGTGTGTGTGTGTGTGTGTGTGTGTTTGTGTGTGTGTGTTTTGCTTATCCTTGAATGTTGAGTGCTACAGCAGTAAGAGGACTGGTGTGTAGATTCAAGATTCAAGCATTTATTGTCATTATCAAAAAGGCAACGAAATTGTGTTTGGGGTACAATACTTAGTAGCATCAGGTTTTCAAGTAAAGTGCAATAAGAGGTAAAAGTGACACCAGTGTTTGACCCCCCCAGCCACAATCCAATGTAACATCCAATATCTGTCAACCTGTCAAATACCTTTTCCAGAATATTTTGATCTTGTACTCCTTGCTTGTCTCTTGGATCCAAATAAAAGTAATCATTCAAATATACTGTACCTGTCCCCCCTCCAGATCGTGGGTGAGATGGCAGGCGGTGTGCACATCCCCTCCAGAGTGACAGAGTGTGCGCTGCACTCCCGGGACGTGCCGGGTCTGAGCCGGGAGCTGCCCTTCCGGCCCGAGCCGTGTCCCCCCGCCGGCTGCCTGCACCGCACGCGCATCAGCTTCTCCCTGGAGCCGGTGCACGACCTGGCCTCCAGCAGCTGGGAGCTGGACTGTGACATACACTTCTGCACAAGCGCTAAGGTAATTGGGATGGAGCTATGGCCAGATAGACAGACACAGACAGACAGAGACAGACAGACAGACAGACAGACAGACAGACAGACAGACAGACATGGAAGCTAGCAGCTGAGAATGGATGGATGACTGGATGGATGGATGGATGGATGGATGGATGGATGGATGGATGGATGGATGGATGGATGGATGGGTAGACAGAAAAAAAACCCGGACCTGACCTCATTTGGAAATCTGGGATTAAGTGCCAAAATCAATATATATATATATTTGTATAAATGGAGTGATCTTGCGGGCTAAATTAGTCTCACAGACATGATGACACGGAGTCTGAGGGATGAAAATAGGTGATTGGGTTTATGGTGAGTGAGTAATTATTGGAATTAGCGTGAAATCAGTGGAGTGAGTCAGTGATTGAGTATGAAAGATAACCACCACACTGCCAAGTCCCAATTTTTAGAATGAGACTCATGTAACATGTGAGGTGCCAATGGCTCCAGTGAGATTGTGTTGACAAAAGATGAACTATTTAACTATCTCAATGGTTGAAATTAGTGGTGTCAACAATAATCGATTCGGCAATGCATCACAATGCGGTGCAGGACAATTCAATAATCGAATTGGGCATTGCCATAAGCGATGCGGCATATTTTTTAAAATTTCAATTACTTCTGTCGATATTTCTGGAGCAAATGAACGTTTAATTATATTAAAGCACTTCAAAGCATTGAAAACGGCAAGACTGTTGCAGAAAACAGCCAATAAAATGTTGTTCAATATCTGACTGCTTATATTGCCTCATGACTGATGAAAAATGTGCCTTTGCTTTCAGAAGAAAACGTAATGCATTGCAAGGCATCGTAGAATCGAATTGAATCGATTCGTATCAAATCGTTGCCTCCAGAATCGTAATCGAATCGAATCGTGAGGGTAGTGCCAATGCACACCACTAGTTGAAATCTTGAAATGTCTATCTGGTTTCAGCAGTAGTATGCATCCATCTGTTCACCACCCACATCACAGTCGAGCTGCAGAAGGTTTTTCCCCCTGTAAGGCTCTAGCTTTTCTAACAGAAGGCGTAAGAGCAAAGGTGTCAAAACTAGAAATAAAAAAAGTAAAGTCATGGTTTAAGTACAACAGCTGAAGGTATTACATAGCTGTTAAACCATTTACTCCATCGTACCTAATGAGATAGATAGCCTGTGTTGTTGTTGAAAATCACTGAAAACCTAACAAGAGCCCAGCACAAACTTGATACAGTCAGTGCAGAGTCAGCTGATTGTAAGACAAGTATACACAGGTCTTCTGGTTACTCAGATAAGTTAAATAAGTTGCACTGTGAGGAAGGACGGTTAGTCCGAAAAGTTGCGCCATTAAATTTTGGGAGCATCAAACAGTGTTGCAGACCTTTATTTTCCTTTTACCCAGATAAGTTACCCATATTGGAGAGAAACAGTTTCTTTTTTTATTTTCTTTTTACTTTTGACACTTCTACTTATATCAAGAGTGATCTGGGCTGTGTGTTGTTGTACATTCCTTTTTACGCATCACCTGCCTCCATTCAAGGTATGTGGGAGACCTAGGCCAAGAGTGATTTGGGGCCTCTTTTTTCTCTTCAATGTATTGGGGAGAGGCCGTCTCATGAACGATTTTGATAGTTGGATCATGGAGGTGTTGCCACACTCACAAAGTTGTCATTGCTATTGAAAACGGCAAGTTCAAGTACAAGTACATACTGTAACCAGTCATTCACTGGGACCCCCATTTCAGCTTGGGGCCCTAGGCAATTTTCTAGTTGCTTGCCTGGTTGTGACAGACCTGCTTGCCTCCTCTTCTCTTCTCCGCACTGACTCAGACCCTCTACAGAGAGAGCCTTAATCTCTGTGCTTTGACCCCTCTGTGCAGTGGGAAAACCTCTGCCACACATATCTCTGTAGTGTAACACTGCTAGGGATCCCAGGCCTAAATCAGTGGCCTAAGGTTAAGCATTTGGTCTCGGGATCAGAGGGCTGGGGGAGTTTTGTTCCTGGAATAGAGAAAGCTAGATCTTCAGCATTGAAAAATACTACCCAGTCAAGCTTTTTGTAGATTTGGTACAATAGTGATGGTCTTTTTTCTTTGGTGTAATAGGATGAAGATAGAATTTAGCATTTCAAGCTCAAGTGTAATTTTAAAAGAGGTGACATTTTTTGTGGTGTGTTTAACAAAAACTAGCTATCCAGCTGGCTCTACATAATTCACTAAGAAACACCAAACATTTACATGTATCCGTTTTGGTATAAAACCGCTTTTTGAAATCCAAATGAATTCAAGAACATTGTACAATCTTGGGTGTTCTAGAGCAGTCAGTGACACCTAATATGAGAACTATGATCTGAAAAAATACTCTCCCTTGTGTGTGTGTGTTTTGTTTTTAAACAGGAATGCTTCCCAGGAGGAACGAGAGCAAAGAGAAACCTTGAAGTTATTCGGACCAAGCCATTTCCAGGTAAGTACTTTACAGTAGATGTTTTTTTAAGGGCATTTTCACACCTAGTCCTCTTTATGTGAACCGAACTCATTCCTCTTTAAGTGGACCATAAAGGGAACCGACTGCAAAAGGACTCAGTTCTGCTTTTGTTCATATTGTGAGTGTAATACAAAAAGAACCGGCTAATCTTTCTGGTCCAATTAGGATTTAATGTTGTGTCAGTCCTCTTTTTGATCACACCAGCTCCTCTAGAGCCCTCCTTAAGTGATTACACCTAGTCACAAGTGTAACCTGTCAGAACTCACAAGTGAACTGTACTGAGTGCACATCAATAAAGGTCTCAGTCCGGTTCACTTCCAAGGGGTCTGGGTACACTTTGAAGCGTTCACATATGCACTGAAAATGCTGAGACACAGGTCCGAGTTCACTTAAATGGCTGAAAGGGACCAGGTGTGAAAACCCTATAAGGCACAAAAAGCAAAGGGTACACCTCTGTATTAGTTTATAATAATCTCTTTGGTCTGCTATCAGACAAAACCTCATATCGGCTGTGTTAGAGAGGACATCTATATTATATAGAAGTTAAATTTGTGGTTTGTTTTGAGTTTTGAGCAATTGCAATATTTTTCAGCTTCATTATTATGTGGCGGGGAAATAGTTCGAAATAGTTTACAGTGTGAATAGAAGAAAGTGAAATAACGTGAAGTACAGTATGTCAGATTTTCAGACCATAAAGAGAAATAATAATACAAGCAAAAACTCATTCACAAAAAAAACACTCCTCTTATCATGGGCACACTGACAGAAAACAATAGGCCTGACAGCATTATCATACCGGTTTCCGAGCAAAGCCCTGAGTCACTAGCAAACGGCTCCTTCTGGAATATTCCGCTTTGCATCGCCTCGGCAACAGGTTATGGGTCCGCCTCCAGATCGCACTCACTCGCCTGTGGCTTTGAGCGTAACCATGGCGATGAAGTCAGGATGTCAGCTGAGGCGGTGTGTGTGTGTGTGCGGCGCGTGCCTGTGTGTGTGTGTGTGTGTGTGTGTGTGTGTGTGTGTGTGTGTGTGTGTGTGTGTGTGTATGCCGGCTTATGTCTGGGTGCGGTGGTGTAGTGTGGATTTTGTGGAAAGACAGGACAGCATGGGCGGGTGTCAGTTGGGCGGTTGGATGGTGTGTGTGTGTGTGTGTGTGTGTGCGTGTGTGTGTGTGTGTGTGTGTGTGTGTGTGTGTGTGTGTGTGTGTGTGTGTGTGTGTGTGTGTGTGTGTGTGTGTGTGTGTGTGTGTCGGAGAGGGTAGGATAGGGGTGGTGAGGGGTTGGACGGTCAACGCTGAGGAAGGCCTGCAGGCTGACCTTGTGGCCACAATCAGAAATAACGAGCCTGCTGGGAATGATTGTGTCGGCGGTCTGGGCGTGTGGCGCGGTGGTGGAGGGGGGCCGGGGGGCTGTCAGGAGGGAGGGCGTCCAAACACGTGGGGGGGCCCGGCCGCTGGTGCTATTGTCCTATTGAGCCTACACAAAGAGGGGAAGGTGCTCATCTGATCTTCAAAGACACAGATCATCATCGTTGTCGTCGGCGGCAGCAGCCAAGGCAGGCATTCAGGCGGCCAGGCGTTCAGGCAGATGAGCCCGGAACAAGACGCATGCACACACACAGAGACACATTCCTCACCTCTCCTCCTCCACTCCTCCTCTCCTCTCCTCCTCTCCTCTCCTCCTCTCTTCCTCACCTCCTCTCCTCTACAATACTACTCCTCATCCTGTGTGTGTGTGTGTGTGTGTGTGTGTGTGTGTGTGTGTGTGTGTGTGTGTGTGTGTGTGTGTGTGTGTGTGTGTGTGTGTGCGCGCGCGTGTGTATGTGTGCGTGTGCGTGTGTGCATGTGTGTGCGTGTGTATGTGTGTCCTCCCACTTGTCGTTTGCCAGCAGGAAGCACGGTTATTGCTCATCTGCACATGTTCATGAAAAACAAAAAGTGAAAAAAACAAAAAACGAAAGCATGCAAAATAGAGAGGTCATGTTTTTGCCATGCACAAACAAATTCCTTACTTGGCCAAGGAGTTATTTTTTCCTTTTTAAAGAGGACACGCTCCCTCCCTCTCTCTCTCTCTCTCTCTCTCTCTCTCTCTCTCTCTCTCTCTCTCTCT
>NC_085867.1:35803232-35810732 GCF_034702125.1 Engraulis encrasicolus | reverse complement strand
TGGCTATTTTTGGAAATTCAAAATGGCGGACCATGGAGAAGATCCCCCTTTTCATGTATGAAAAGAGCAATTTTTCCAGTCATAATGAATACTTAGAATTTGATGGTGGTGTTAAGTATTCATGTAAAAGGTAACATTAGTGAATGGGCAGCATGAATTCTGGAAATAAACAACTAAAAATCTCACACAGTGTCCCTTTAAATTAAGGAGGAGCGGTGGTGGAGGCTCAGGTGGTAGAGGTGCCGTTCCGCAACCCAAAGGTTGCAGGTTCGAGCCCCACTCTGCCTGACCCCATCGTTGTGTCCTTGAGTAAGATACTTAAGCAAGGTACTTGAGCAAGATACTTACCCCAAGTTGCTCCTGGTGGCAGGATGGTACCCTGCGTGGAAGCCACGGCCACCAGTGTGTGAATGTGAGTGTGAATGGGTGAATGTGAGGCATACAATGTAAAGCCCTTTGTGTGCTCGAAGGAGTCCATTTACCATTTACCATAATACCTTTGCCTCGCATCCATCTGCAGGTGACGGTTGCCATCACAACTCTGTGCCATTAAGTTTTTAATTAGATCAACAGTGTGCAAGTGAGTGTGTCTTACCGTACATTAGACCCCCAAGCAAGGAATAAAATAGACTGTAGCTTTGGATCTGACTAATGTGTTGTTTGTGGTGTTAGGGATCACACAATCACGCTCTGGTGAAGCACACAAACACACGAGTACAACATTGGCTTCAGATAGCAGTTTAGAGACACGTAATAAATAGAAGACCTGCCATCTGTTTTTTTAAATTTGGTGTTTTGTGTGTGTGTGTGTGTGTGTGTGTGTGTGTGTGTGTGTGTGTGTGTGTGTGTGTGTGTGTGTGTGTGTGTGTGTGTGTGTGTGTGTGTGTGTGCGTGCGTGCGTGCGTGCGTGCGTGCGTGCGTGTGTGTGTGTGTGTATCTTTTTTATTTATGTAGAAAACACATTGTTGCTACTTTAATATTGTTTGGGGCCCTGTATCGTTTTTCAATAATTATTGGTCCTCCCAAATAGAGTAATCAAGCTGTGTGTGTCAGTGCATTTGCAGGCGTGCATGCATATGTGTGTGCATGTATGCATGTGCATGTGTCCACTTGAGTGTGTGTGGGCATTTGAATTGTATGTGCGCTCTTAGTTGCGTGCATGCAGGGTGCGATTTGACAGAAAGACAGAAGGGGGGATATGTTTCAGATTTCAAGCAATATCAATGGAGTTACATTTAACTATGATTAAAATCATGTAGAAAAACGGACAATATCAAAGCCGGAAGAGGGGACAATCCCCCCCATCCCCCCCTACAAATCGCACCCTGCGTGCATGTGTTGGTGTGTTTTGTGCTGTGCTGTGCTGTGCTGTGGTCTCTTGGTATGCAAAGGCACTTGTGGAGAACAGGCAGACGTGTGCCGAGACGAGTGCAAGACAGAGAATGCAAATACACACCTGCACTGCTGTTTTGTCTTTTAATCAGTGCCTCTCACCTCTGCACTCGTTCTTTCTCACCTCTCTCTCTCGTTCTCTCGTCTCTCTCTCTCTCTTTCTCTCTCTCACTCTCTCGTTCTCTCGTTTCTCTCTCTCTTTTCTCTCTCTCTCTCTCCTTCCTGCCATCCATCACCTACCCTGTCTCCAACGTCCTGTGTTGTCCGCCACTGCACAGATAGGTGTTTAGAGGAAATCTGTGTGTGTGTGCACGTGTGTGTGTGTGTGTGTGTGTGTGTGTGTGTGTGTGTGTGTGTGTGTGTGTGTGTGTGTGTGTGTGTGTGTGTGTGTGTGTGTGTGTGTGTGTGTGTGTGTGTATGTGTGTATGTTTGTATATATGTGGGTCGGGTGGGGAGGGGGATAGTGGATGCGAGAGATAGCAGGGCAGGTGATTCGTGCTGTGTGTGTGTGTGCGTACGTGAGTGTGTGTGTGTGTGTGTGTGTGTGAGTGTGTGAGTGTGTGTGTGTGTGTGTGCAGACATGGCAGCAGAGGGCAGAGGGGGCAGCAGGATGCCTAAATCTCTGAGGGGTGCTTAGCTTCCTCCCCATGATTACTACATCCACTTCCACACACACACACACACACACACACACACACACACACACACACACACACACACACACACACACACACACACACACACACACACACACACACACACACACACACACACTGGAACAGTTTGTCCTCCAAAGAGGAAGAGATGGAGAGAGAGAGAGAGAGAGAGAGAGAGAGAGAGAGAGAGAGAGAGAGAGAGAGAGAGAGAGAGGGAGAGAGAGAGAGGACGGAGAAAGAGACGAGACAAAGAGAGAGAGAGAGAGAGAGAGAGAGAGAGAGAGAGAGGGAGGTGAAATTGGAGAGAGAGGAATTGATCAAGGGAGGGAGGGGGGAAAGAGAGTGAGGCGGGGTGGGGGGGGGGGGGCTAGCAGGAGACCAAAGAGAAGTAGCTGTGGGGAGATCATGGGGTTACACTGTACTTGATGTCGGCGTCATACCTATGACATAACAGTGTGTCATAATAGTGTCATGACACAGTCATGGACGAGTCATTAACATTATGTCAATGTCATAAACATTTATGATCATGAAAAGTTGACATTGTTTGGGATGTCTTTTACGATAACCGAATGTCACTTGATGATTAAGTCATAACATGTTCATGACATTGACATAATGTTTATGACACATTAACGACTGTGTCACTGTGTTAAAGACCCGACCAGGAAAGGAGAGGAAAATAAGTATTGAGTCTTTGGGAGTTGTTGAAGAGTGCAAAGGATATGAGGACAGAGGAGAGAGAGATAAAAACAAGACTGAGGAATAGAGGACCGAATGAACGATGACAGGAGAGAAAACATTCAGAGGAGAGATGCTGGCAGAAGAGAGGAGATGAGAGTATTGCTGAACAGATGGATGAGATGAGATGACAGGAGAGAGCAGTAGAAGAGAAGAGAGAAAATGAAAGAAGAGAAGAGCATAGAGAAGAAAGAGAGAGAGAGAGAAAGAAAAGAAGAAAAGACAGGATGAAAGGAGAGGGGAGAGATAAAAGGAAAACAAAGATGAGAAGGGGCAGAAGATTAGAATCAGCAGATAGAAAAGGACAGAAGAGAGAAGGAGGAGAGAGAAGGGAGGTGGTGATGAACGACGAGAGGAGAGCAGTACTGAAAGTGCCAGCTACTCAGCCGGGCAGAGTTGGCAGACACTCGGGTCAGTTCTTTTCATGGTGTGTGTGTGTGTGTGTGTGTGTGTGTGTGTGTGTGTGTGTGTGTGTGTGTGTGTGTGTGTGTGTGTGTGTGTGTGTGTGTGTGTGTGTGTGTGTGTGTGTGTGTGTCATGGAGGACTTATCCTCCACCACAGGCCCACTAGCCCTGCTCTCTCCTTTCCCCGTCTCCTCTCCGCTCCTCTCCTGTCCTCTCCTCTCTCCTCTCCCTTCCTCTCTCCCCTCTACTGTAATTTCTAGTCTATTCCAAGTAAAAACATTTGAGTGCACCTACATTTTGAGATGGTGCACCAGTGCAACCAGCGCAACCAGCGCAACCAGCGCCAAAAGTTAGTCAGGATGCCTGATTGAAGACTATAGATAAGATGTACTGGGAGATAGTTTGAAAGGTATAAACATAGCTAGAACATCCAGGAAAATATATTGTTTGGCGGTTAAAGATTTGGTTACTCAGTGTAGTAGCAAGGTACAGTAAAGATACATGTACCTATTAAAATGTATGAAATAGAAATGTAAAGAAATATTTTTTTGCAATGATATCTGTGTGCATGATTGTGTGCATGTGTACACGTTGATGCCTGTGTGTATCTACGTGACTTTTTATGTTTCCAAGCATATTTATGAACTGTGTTTTTTATGTGCATCTCTCTGTGTGCATGCCTCTGTGTGTGTGTGTGTGTGTGTGTGTGTGTGTGTGTGTGTGTGTGTGTGTGTGTGTGTGTGTGTGTGTGTGTGTGTGTGTGTGTGTGTGTGTGTGTGTGTGTGTGTGTGCGTGTGTGCGTGTGTGTGTGTGTGCACTCGTGTGTGTGTGATTGCTTTAGGGCCGTGTCCAGAGTTCGACTTGTCGGCTGTGCTGGGCATAGCCTTTGGAGGCTTCCTCATTGGAGTTCTGCTGATTGGTGCACTGTGGTACATTAAAGTTCGTACAGGTAAGCCGTGACTGCTACACATGCATACGTGTGTGTGTGTGTGTGTGTGTGTGTGTGTGTGTGTGTGTGTGTGTGTGTGTGTGTGTGTGTGTGTGTGTGTGTGTGTGTGTGCGTGCGTGCGTGCGTGTGTGTGTGTGTGTGTGTGTGTCTCTCTGTATGTATGTGAGCGTGTGTGCGTGTGTATGTGTGTGTGTGTTCGTGCGCGCGCATGTGTGTGTGTGTCTGTGTGTGTGTTTGTTTGTGTGTGTGTTCGTGCGCGCGTGTGTGTGGTTGTCTGTGTGTGTGTTTGTGTGTGTGTCTGTGTGTGGTTGTCTGTGTGTGTGTCTGTGTGTGTGTCTGTGTGTGTGTCTGTGTGTGTGTCTGTGTGTGTGTGTATAAAATTTGCACAGGTAAGCTCTGACAACACTACAGCCTGCCATGTGTGTATGTACAGTATTGCTCTCATTGCTCTAGCACTGTGTATGTGTGTGTGTACTCTGCTTAAATACCTTCTCTCCTTTGCTTAAATGTGTGTGTGTGTGTGTGTGTGTGTGTGTGTGTGTGTGTGTGTGTGTGTGTGTGTGTGTGTGTGTGTGTGTGTGTGTGTGTGTGTGTGTGTGTGTGTGTGTGTGTGTGTGTGTGTGTGTGTGTGTGTGTGTGTGTGTGTGTGTGTGTCTGCAGGACGTCCTGTGTCTCTGGCTATGGGATCAACAGCAGCCCATCTCACAGGTGAGGCTGCAGCAATGGCTCCCCACCAGCATGCCTGAGAGAGAGAGAGAGAGAGAGAGAGAGAGAGAGAGAGAGAGAGAGAGAGAGAGAGAGAGAGAGAGAGAGAGAGAGAGAGACAGAGAGAGAGAGAGAGAGTGTGTGTGTGTGTGTGTGTGTGTGTGCATGTGTTCTCTTCTCTCTTTAACTCTGTGTCTCCCAGTTAAGCCCCTCTTTCCACACCCTCCCTTTGCCTCAGTACCACCCCCATCACCATCGCCTAGCAACAGGTCTCCATGCAACACCTCCTTATATCAAAACTCCAGCAGACTTGCCAAAGCAGTAGAATTTGGCAGAATTGCCTACCTTCCTGGTTTGCACGCTGCGTTAATGAAAGGGTGTTAAACCACTTTTCTTTTTTCATCCCTCCATGTTCTTTTCTTTTCTCTCTGTTCATTGTGTTTTCCTCTCAAGTGGAGACTGACTTATCATTGTCCTTCTGTCTCTTTATGACTAATTTCCCTCTCTACCTTCCTTCTCCACTTTCTTCCATCTCTCCCTCCCTCTACTCATCTGTCTTTTCTTACTGCCAGCACTGTCTTACCATGAAATTTTGTTTCTCTCTCCCTCTCCCTCTCTCTCTCCCTCTCTCTCTCTCTCTCGCTCACTCTCTCTCCCATACATCTCTCTATCCCTCATTAAAGGGTGTCAGTGTTGCCTAACCAAGCGCCAGCCGGTGCCGACCAACCCGTCCCCCTCTGAGAACAGCAGTGCCAACGCCAGCATTGGCAGCACCCAGAGCACGCCCACCAGCAGTATGGCATGAGCACCTCCTACCCCTCCTCCTCCTCCTCCTCCTCCTCCTGGGCTCCCCACAGCACCTCCTCCTCCTCTTCCTCTTGTGTCTCCCTGGAGAGCCACGTGCGCCTCGTTCCCAGTCCTTCAGTCCTCCTCATCTACGGCTCTCCACAGTGCCTCCTCCTCCTCCTCCTGCCCCTCCTCCTCCTCCTCCTCCATCTGTGTCTCTTCTCCTCTCCCCCTTGGGTCCTAAGAGCCCACTCCCCAGACCTCCAGCTCTCCTCTCCACCTGAGGCCATGGGCTCCTTCCCTCCGTGTCTCTCCACAGGACTTCCTCCTCCTCCTGTCTTCCTGGAGCTATATGCACCTCCTCTCTTGCGCTACGGCTCTCCTTATCCCCCCACCCCATCCCACCCTGCCCCCCCCCAACATACTCCCAATCCCTACTATGACAGCCACTACCAACAACCAGGACCACTATCAGGAGCCTGCACTGGGTCTCCAAGCCAGCAGGGGGAAACCATGGGTGTGTCACTGGCACGACCGACTCCATTCAATTCTCCACCCTGCACTGGGGCTCCAGTCACCTCTCCCTGTCTCTTGAACTCTGGAGACATGGTCAGCGTAGCTCCTCCCCTACGTCAGCCAGCCGGCTCCAGCAGCACATCCACCCATCCACCCATCCACCCACCCAGCCAGCCAGCCAGCTGGCCGGCCAGCCAGCCAGAGCACACTCTGCTCTGTTCTGCTCTGCTCCGACACGGGAAGCTATGGCGGCAACAAGGGGGGAGAGGGGAGAGGCGAGAGTGGAGGGAAGTGTGGGGAGAAGAGGTGATGGAGGGTGGTGGGTGGTGGGGTGTGTGTGTGGGGGGGTTAAAGAAAAGGGAAAAAGTCGTCTCCGGGCAACAGGAAAAGCACAGCATATCCCCCCCCCGAACTAACAGGAAATTCATCGCATTCTTTTCAATGAATTCTGCCTCTGAAATGGCCACACAATGAAAATGACGACGGCGAGCCAAAAAAAAAGGGAAAACAACCAAAAGACTTTGAAAGCGCATGGAAGGCCCTCATGCCCTCTGTCTCCCCAGCCTTTCTTCTTATTTGGAACTTTCTAACAAAGACGGTCAAAACAGGTCAAAAAAATCGTACAAATGTACTGATAGTCTGCCCCTTTCGTTTTGTGTTGTTGTTTTTCAACCGTTATTTTGATTTGAGGTGACTGGCCTACTCAAGCGCAAACTTATGTAGGTAACACGTTTCATGTGATATTATAAGAAAGGTTTAATCTACCATATATCGTTTAGAGAGTACCAAAACGACAACAAGAAGGGCAGTGTGTTGTAAGATTTGGGGAATCTTTGGGAAAAGGCTACCTCTTAACTTATGTAAAAAAAGTGTTTGCTATCTTAAAGTCAGTCTTAACACTCAAGTCTTGCTTAATGAAGTGTGTCGACTTCATTCAGCATTAGCATGCTAGCATTTCTATCCTGTTGCATCAGCTAACTGTTGCATCATGCAGTAGCAGTGTTGCCCCAGCATTAGCCTTGCTGCTGTTGAAAGACACACAAAAAAATTGTCCCAGTCTTGTTACCTAGTCTCTTTTAAAAGAAAGTTAGCTCAAAGCTTATGTAGGCACTGACTGGAGTAGGTTTGCTCCGAGTCTCTAATCTTTGTCTCCTATACTCACACAAACAACACACTCACACATTGCCGATTCTGGTAGAGACCCACGAGATAGAGAGAAAGGTCTGCATCTTTAAAAAGATTCTTTAAAAAGAATAATAAAAAAATCAGTTGAAGATTCTGAATCTTAATAATGGCTGTAATAAAAAAAAGTTGGAAATATTGTGGTTAGACCTCACCAGTAACTTTGCTT
>NC_085867.1:35778232-35785732 GCF_034702125.1 Engraulis encrasicolus | reverse complement strand
ACCCCCCTTTGTCCCCATCCCTGTCGACATCCCTGCGCCCGAAAACACATTGTGGCCCATGCTGAGCACAGGGAAGTAGCAAGGTGTTTGGTCACCTCTGGAGCTCCGGAGGGATTGTGGTGTCAAGGACACAGGACTCCCCTAAAGAGATGCAGCGACAGCTGGGTAAGGAGCAAATCAGGAGGGGTGGGGGGTTGTCGAGGAGGAAGAGGAGCAGAGACAAGGAGGAGAAGGAGGAGGTGGAAGAAGAGGTGGAGGCAGATTAAAAGGGGCAGGAAGAATGAGGAGGAGGAAGAGGAGAGGAGGAGGAGAAGAGGTGTTGAAAGAGGTTGAGGAGGAGGAGAAGGTAGAAGAAGATGTGGAGGTGGATGAAAAGGGGCAGGATGAAGGAGGCGGAGGAAGAGGAGGAGGAGGATGAGGAGGAGAATAGGATGAAGGAGGAGGAGAATAGGATGAAGTAGGAGGAGAATAGGATGAAGGAGGAGGAGAATAGGATGAAGTAGGATTAGAAGGTGGAAGAATATTGTGGAGGCAGATGAAGGGGGTGTTTGTGTGTGTGTGTGTGTGTGTGTGTGTGTGTGTGTGTGTGTGTGTGTGTGTGTGTGTGTGTGTGTGTGTGTGTGTGTGTGTGTGTGTGCGTGCACATGTGTATGCACATGCATGCACACAAGGTTGGAAAGTCCATTAGGCTGAGAGCACACAAGTCAGACAAATAAACCAAAGAGGAGCATAACAAGAATGATTGGTTCGACTTTGGTACCTTTGACACTCAGGCTACTTTGTCGTCAAAAAAATACACACGCAAAACATGCCTTAACTGGTGGTTAGGGTTAAGTTTTAGCCCAGTAATCCAGCACCACCTGCTGGACACCACAAATGTTTTGGCTGCGAGTGGGTCTGGCCTCGCATCGTTGTAGTGGTGTGCCAGGCTTGCCAAGAATATGGCAAACCAATCACAACGCAGAGATTTGTTTTGAATCAAAGCGGGCAGGGTTTTGAGGGAGTGACGACGAAGCTTGCGATACTGTGCAAAACATAACAACAAGAATGATTGAACAGCTCTCGTTTGACATCAGGTTTTGAAGAATTAGACACGTTTTCATTGAAACGTGTTCAAGAAGATGTTTTACGCTCATTAATTTTTAAGGACTTTTTCGCCGATTTACCGACAGGCTGTAAAACATGGATCCACGTTCTTTGATGGAAGTACCGGTAATTGTCAGTTGCGCTAATTGGTCAGAGCGCCGGCCTATGGGCACAGACACGGTTTGAAAGACAATACTGTTAAAAGTAGAGTGTCGAGGGTCTTACGGATAGGCACACAGATACGGCAGGACGCAGGAGATGGAGTTTTTGCGTTTTATTTTGCAAACCACAGTGAGCCATAGACCATAAACAAAACCAAAATAAACCAAAAAGTTGAAAAATATAACTATACACTATTTACAAAAATATACAAAAAATAAACAGGTTACGAGGAACCAAAATAAAGATGCACAAAAGAAATAAACTAACTAGCCTTAGGCTCGAATGCAAAATGGCCATCAAAATACTCACACACCTGAGTAGGCCTATATTATGGCAGAGCAAACAAATACAGGTCTTGTCCCACCTGGCTCTCCCAGAGAATGAGAACATCCCCATTATGAAGGATGCCTGCCTCTTCCCTATAGGTGGCTAAAACAAATGCCTGAAGAAAAACAGGGAATTTTACATAGGCAGTACATCTTAATTAATTTAAATCTTTTAAAAGCGCGCTACAACAAAATAAACATGATCAGGCCTTAATAAGAAAAATAACAAACAAATACAAATGCATGGCAACATGCAAATGCCAATAACCATGAAGTTTTTGGTGACTAACTGTCAATGGGATGGCGAGAGGACGCGCACACGCGAACGTGCCCAATGATAAAAACGTCACTCTCGCCAGCACGCAACCCTTTGTCAAACACGGAAGTGCTGCGAGACCGGTAAGATGAGAAACTTTCCTTTGCTCCAGAAACATTGTTAGGTGCTCTTAAAACAATGAAAAACCACTCGTTTGAACTCATAATGACAAACAATGGAATTAGGCATAACAAAATAAAGAAACAAAACATATTGACAAAACTTGGATTTCGTGTGGTTTGTGATTGAAAATGTATGCGCGTTTGGATGCAATGTATGCGAGTGTAATGTATGAATACTCCGGGTTTAAATGGTTGTCAGCTAAGCATGTGTCGACCCATGATGACTAACAAGACCATAAATGCAGAATATGAAAATGAAACAAACTGAAGTTCATAAACAAAAATAATAACTGGGGGGAAAGTTTGAATGGGGAGACTGGTGCATGCTTTCAATGGCGACTGCTACAGCAGACGCCGTGATGATGACGCGCGCTCACGGGTCGCATCATCACACACCCCCCAACTTATGTTTGGCCCTCCTCATCGGGGCGGGAAAGAAAGTCTGCAGGGATGTTGCTTTTCCCGGGTCTGTACAAGACCGAGAACTTGTAGGGTTGGAGCGACAGATACCACCGGGTTATGCGGGCATTACTGTCCCGCATTCTGTCCAGCCATTGCAATGCCCGGTGGTCTGTCTCCACATTGAACTCCTTGCCCAACAAGTAATACTTCAGGGTGTCCAGCGCCCACTTGATGGCTAGACACTCTTTCTCCACGGTAGAGTACCTAGTCTCCCGTGGAAAAAGCTTACGGCTAATGTAAATGACAGGCCCCCAATCTTCTCCCTCTCCCTGCAACAACACGGCCCCCAGCCCCAATCCAGAGGCGTCGGTCTGGACCGTGAAGGGCAGGTCAAAATCGGGGCTCTGCAGGACTGGACTGCAACACAAACAGCCCTTCAGGTCTTGGAAGGCCTTTTCGCATGCCTCCGTCCAGACCAACTTGTTTGGGCTGGACTTTCTTGTGAGGTCGGTCAGTGGGGAGGCTCGAGTGGAGAAGTCCGGGATAAATCTCCGGTACCACCCCACTAACCCCAAGAAGGAGCGGACCCCCTTCTTTGTTGTGGGTGGCAAACAGCTGCGCACGGCCTCCACCTTGGAGACCTGGGGTTTGATTGTGCCACCACCCAGGACGTAGCCCAAGTAGCACACCTCAGGCTTGGCGATCTGGCATTTGCTGGCGTTGACCACCAACCCGGCTGCCTGGATGCGCTGGAAGACGTCGGCCAGATGTCGCAGGTGTTCTTCCCACGACGTGCTGAAGATCACGACGTCGTCGATGTAGGCGGCGGCAAAGGACTCCGCCCCCACCAGCACCTGGTCCATCAGCCGCTGAAAGGTGGCGGCAGCTCCATGTAGGCCGAATGGCATTGTGGTGAACTGGAACAAGCCGGTGGGCGCACGGAAAGCGGTCAGCTCCTGAGCTTGGGGTGTCAAGGGTACCTGCCAGTACCCCTTACACAGGTCGAGGGTGCTCAGGTATACCGCCTTCCCGAGCCGCTCCACCAGCTCGTCCACTCTCGGCATTGGGTAGGGATCGAAGGCGGAGATGGCGTTGAGCTTCGAGAAGTCTACGCAGAATCGCAGCGCCCCATCCTTCTTAGGGACGAGTACAACTGGGCTGCACCATTGACTGCGGGACGGAACGATGACTCCCATCTCCAGCATGGACTGGACTTCTTCCTTCAAGGCGGGGATCAGGCGTGCAGGGACTCGGAGAGAGGTCTGCCGAATGGGACCCGGGGCCGTCAGCTGGATGTCGTGGTCGATGACTGACGTTCGGCCCGGCTCCTCCCTGAAGAGACCCTCTGGGATGACGCGCTGAAGCTCCGCCTGGTGACGACTGGAGAGATGGTCAATCGCCGGATGTGTAGCTCCACCTCCGCGGGTGGGAAAATACTGCTCATGCAGCTCTTCCTCCTCAGGCACAACACGTGCCCACCTCGCGTTGGCGACTGGTTCTGGCCGAGACACCCACTCTTTTAGCAGGTTCACGTGGAACACCTGCTTTGGCTTGCGGCGGTCCGGCATTGCGACCTCATAGGTCACGGGGCCCATCTTCCTGAGGACCTCGTAAGGGCCTTGCCACTTGGCAAGAAGACTGCTCTTGGATGATGGGAGCAGGAGAAGGACTTTCTGCCCCGGGTTAAAGGAACGACTGCGGGCGGTCCGGTCGTACCAGGACTTCTGGCTGGACTGGGCTTGCTCTTTGTTGTTGTGAGCAAGGCTGCTGAGCTCCTCCAGCTTGTCCCGCATCTTGAGCACGTAGCTGACGATGTTGACAGGCGCAGCAGGACCCTCTCCCATCCAGGACTCTCGGATGATATCCAGGGGACCCCTCACCTGGCGACCGTAGAGGAGTTCGAATGGTGAGTAGCCTGTCGACGCTTGCGGGACCTCCCTGTAGGCGAAGAGCAGGAAGGGCAGCCATTGGTCCCAGTCAGCTCCTGTGTTGTCCACAAACTTCCGGAGCATCGCCTTCAGTGTTTGGTTGAATCTTTCAACCATGCCATCTGTCTGCGGGTGGTAGGGTGTGGTTCTGATGCCCTTGATACCCAACAGAGAGTACACCTGCTTCATGAAGCGTGAGTTGAAGTTGGTGCCTTGGTCGGTGAGGATCTCTGAGGGGACTCCCACCCGGGAGAACAGCTGGATGAGGCAGTTGGCAACCTGCCTTGATTTTGTGTTTCGGAGGGGGAAAGCTTCGGGGTATCTTGTAGCGTAATCGCTAATGACTAGTATGTAGCGATGACCAGCCCTACTTTTGTCAAGGGGACCTACTATATCCATGGCGATACGTGCAAATGGGGTGTCGATGATGGGGAGGTTGACTAGGGGAGCCTTAGAGCATTTGTGTGTGCGGTTAGTGAGTTGGCAGGTTGGGCAGGATTTACAAAAATTCACCATTTCCTGGTACACTCCGGGCCAATAAAAACGACTGGAAATCCTATCAATGGTTTTCTGCTGGCCGAGGTGACCTGCCCAGGGAATGCTATGGGCAACCTCCAAAACCTTGGACCTGAGGGGTTTGGGTACCACTAGCTGCTCTCCTCCTTCACTAACACGCATTAACTTGTCATCTCTGAGCACAAAGCAATCCTTGCCCAGAACAGCAGCCCTAACCAATTCACGATCATCGGTTACCACTTTGTTAAAGCACTCAATCAGGGTTGGATCATCTTTCTGTAGACGCACAAAGTCTGGAACATCAATGCTGCAATCGAGAGGTGGTAGGGACACGGCCTCCTGCACAGGAGTACCTAAAACTTTCTCCCTCCGCCTAGCAGACTTTGATTTCCTTTCTTTGTGCTCTGTGGGGCCATCAGCATAGGGCAGCTCCTGCCACATGTCAGCAGAGTTGGCTTTTGCCTGGGCCCTAGTCACAACCATCCCTGTAACTACAGTAGCATTACGCTGTAACAGGTCGGCTAAGACGGGTACGTCTTGGCCTAAGACTACTGGGTAGGGGCATGTATCCATTACAGCAACATTCAAAAGGTAAGCTTGACCTTCGATTTCAATTTGTACATCAGCAGTTTTATGTTCACTTTCATCTCCATGTATGCAACGTACTTTAACACTGCCTGTGAACCTTACAGCATTTTCATCAAGGCAGCTAGTCTGGATAAAGGATTGGCTACTTCCAGAATCCACCAAGGCTTGTAACACCCTACCGTTAACTCTGACGGGCACTAAGACATCCATGCAGCTAGGGGGTGCTACGTTATCATTAGAGGGGGTGTAACACAATCTGCCAACACTAGAGGGGTTAAGGGGGCAATTAGGCTTAATGTGGTCGGGCTGTCCACAGCCATGACAAATTACACGGGGTTTGGGCCTAGAGGGCTGGTTAGGCTTGTGGTGGGGGCTATGTGTAGTGTGAGGGCTAGGCCTAGAGTAAGGGGCATTGGATTGTTGGAACTCACGACCACCACCCGCAGACTTGGCTTGTTGTCGTTGGTCAGGCTGTCGCTGGGCACCATGGGTCCGACGGTTGTTCTGGTCCTGGTTCCCGATCTGGTAGCCTCGGCGATGTCGTCTTGCTGAGACGAAGGCCTCCACCAACTCGGCCGCCTCCTTGGATGTCAGCGGGTTCCGTTCCATGACCCACACCTTCAGCTCTGGGTTGAGCATTCGGATGAACTGCTCCAGAACGATAGCATCTCCGATCTGCTCCTTGGTTTTCATGCTTGGGCACATCCACTTCTGGTAGAGATCCGCGAGTCTTGACTGGAGTTCTTTCGCCGTCTCTCCATCTTGGACAGTCGTGGCCCGGAATCGGTGTCTGTAGGCTTCAGAGTCGATTTCATATTTTGTCAGGATGGCCTGCTTCACTTTGACGTAGTCCTGGGCGTCAATAATGTCCATTGCCACATAGGCAGCACGGGCTTTCCCTGTTAACAGGGGGACAAGAAAAACAGCCCAACTCTCCACTGGCCACCTGTTCACGGCAGCAATCCTCTCGAAAGTTGTGAGGTAGTGCTCAATGTCTTCCTCTTCAGAGTAGGGCACCATCTTGGGAGGCCGGTAGCCGAACTGCTCTGGGGTGAGGGGCAAAGGCCAGGATGACTCAGACACACGGCTGCTTCCTCGGGATTCCGGTCTGCTCTCAAGAGCCACGCTCGCAGACCTTCGAGGTTGCTGGTCAGCCTGGTGGTCAGGGTGGGCCTCCGGTTCAGGTGCTGGCGGGTCTTGGGATCCCTCGGCCACCGCTGGGGTCGGACGGTGCTGGTTCTCCACGCCCACCAGTGTCTGAAGCTGTTGGAACTGGTGATGGATTGCGTTCCACTTCTGGTCCTGGCGCTGTGCTGCTTTCTCCCACTTTTCCTCTCTCTTCTGCTGGGCCAGGATGAAGCCAGCAAGTGTTGCCTCCAGCTTGCTCATCCGGTCTTCGGGTGGTGCGGACTGGGGCCTGGACCTGTTGACATCCTCCTCCAGCTCAGCAGGTGGCGCTGCAGTTGCGCCGAGGGTGGTCTTGCTTCTCACGGCTTGGTCTTGCTTCTGCTCGGGTTTGCTCTGTGGTTGCATCATCATCACTGCCTACTGTGTGCCGACCCCTTTTGACACTGATCCCACCGCTGCCACCAAATGTTAAAAGTAGAGTGTCGAGGGTCTTACGGATAGGCACACAGATACGGCAGGACGCAGGAGATGGAGTTTTTGCGTTTTATTTTGCAAACCACAGTGAGCCATAGACCATAAACAAAACCAAAATAAACCAAAAAGTTGAAAAATATAACTATACACTATTTACAAAAATATACAAAAAATAAACAGGTTACGAGGAACCAAAATAAAGATGCACAAAAGAAATAAACTAATTAGCCTTAGGCTCGAATGCAAAATGGCCATCAAAATACTCACACACCTGAGTAGGCCTATATTATGGCAGAGCAAACAAATACAGGTCTTGTCCCACCTGGCTCTCCCAGAGAATGAGAACATCCCCATTATGAAGGATGCCTGCCTCTTCCCTATAGGTGGCTAAAACAAATGCCTGAAGAAAAACAGGGAATTTTACATAGGCAGTACATCTTAATTAATTTAAA
>NC_085867.1:35768232-35770732 GCF_034702125.1 Engraulis encrasicolus | reverse complement strand
ACACACACACACACACACACACCCACACACACACACACACACACACACACACACACACACACACACACACACACACACACACACACACACACACACACACACACACACACACACACACACACATCATCACGTCATATAGCAGGGCCGTCATACAGCAGGACCTAATATACCTAAGATTACTGGTTTCTGTGGATCAGCCCTATGTTCCCTACAGTCTTTGTGCCCACAGTCTTGTGTTCTCTAGATGTTTTCTACATTATTTACTCTCTCACTTTTGGAATTTCTTTACTGACAGGTTAAAGATAGTGCACACAGCTTAGCATTCATTCAGCTATATTGTTGTTAACCAACAGAATTTGATATCGACCGAGCGGAAAAGGTATATCGACAGCACAAGGTTTGTCTCTCTTCTAAGGATAGGCTGAAAAACTGTATTGCTGTAGGGACATACGGTAGGCGCGCTTGCATCTCCGTGAGACAGCAGAAGGTGAGGTACCGACAGGTCAGTAAAAGGGAGTGTACTGTCTGCATTTATAACATACTCAGGTGCAGTTTTTATGCGTTTAAAATCTGGGAAATGTTTGTTGTGATCATCTACCTGCCCTGTAAGTCATATAAGGGCATATCCAATCCCACGCACGCACGCACGCACGCACACACGCACGCACGCACGCACGCACGCACGCACGCACGCACGCACGCACACACACACACACACACACACACACACACACACACACACACACACACACACACAGAGCGTCAGTTAGAAACCAAGTTAGAATGACAAAAGAAAATGAAGTCCTTGGCCCTCCTTTTGAATGTAGATATCAGAATGCATAAATATAAATGAGTGTCAATTTGTAGGCTACATTACATAAACAGAAATGAATGTCAAAGTATACATTACTGTAGATGGTAACAATTTATTTTTGCGGGGCTTTAATTACAGTGTACTCAATCGGTACATTGGAGGTAATAACATGTAAATACCACTGCATAACATGTTATTACACCATATATGTTATGTATCTACATACCATAATGACCATAATGTACTATGATGTGGTTTTATACAACTGTGCCAAAGTGATGCATTTTTCCAGGGAGCCAAAGGGCTGAACTAAGGGCCCAAGGCACCCTTGGTGTAGACACACAAAAATACACGTTGTAAGCATGATGTACTAACATGAACTACAGCTGTACTTGAATGGTATTACCCCATTTATTCCACTGTACCTAAAGGTACACTGTGCAACATTTTTAGTTGTTTATTTCCAGAATTCATGCTACCCATTCACTAATGTTACCTTTATCATGAATACTTACTACCACCATCGAATTCTAAGTATTCATTATGACTGGAAAAATTGCACTTTTCTCCATTTTGAATTTCCAGAAATAGCCATTTTTAGCTCCAAAAATGACTGTACTTGGGCCATACTAGAACATATTAGTTTAGTACTTAGTAAACTTTTATGAAAATATCAAATTTGGCAATAGGCAGCCCAGTTTCAATGACCTGCATAGTTGCAGTACCTTTTTTGACCATTTCCTGCACAGTGTACCTTTAAAGAATAAGTACACTGTAATTAAAGCCCCATTAAAATAAAGTGTTACCCTGTAGATTATATATAAAAAAGTTTGGATGTCTAGTCCTACATGAACAGTCAGCAATCTGTAGGTGCTTCTGTTATATAAACGAAGAAATATTGTCATGTGGTGTTACTTATCTTGGTCCAGACACGGCCCCGCTTTCAAAAATAAACACACTTGTTTACAGACGAGTGCTGCCTTTCCACACACTCTGTGGCTTATAAAGCAGAGGCTCAGCTAACCCCAACAAACAACGGAAAGAACCGCATGCTCATTGAGAAGACAAGTGGGGCTTTATTTGTTTTTTAGTTTTTTTTCTCCCACCCCCAGACAGCGAGATGGACAACTACAAAAGCAACATAGTGGATCAGTTTCAATGGAGCAGAGCATTTAATTACGCCTCCGCCCACCTAAAGCTCCCGGGCTGAAAGCATATTGTTATTCTGTTCTCTAGCTGTGCGTAAGTCCATGAGTCCGTCCGCCTGTCCTTCACAGAGTTTTTGCTTGGACGTCAACTTTTAGACTGCGATGGGCACGGTCGATTTCTGGAGGAGTGTCCAAACATTTTCGACGAGCATTTCTGAAAGAAACTTTGTTGGTCCCTTTTCAACTGACTATGCGGTAAACCAAGGATGTGTAGATTGTAACGTCTGCAGTGTCTTTCGAGGTCAGCTAGCTTTTCGGTCAGCTTAGATTGGGAAAGGCGTCACCAATGGGATGTCTGCGGGCACCATGTAGCCTTCCTGGAGCTTCTGAGGTGCCCACCAAGAATGGTAAAAAAAATAGTGACTACCATGGGTGCCGCTAGGGGGGAAAAGGTGTCACAGATTCCAAGGGCCCAAGCACTGACAGCACTGACAGGGGCCCTTAAGGGGGCCCAAAATTCAAATCTTTCATGGGGCCC
>NC_085867.1:35748232-35760732 GCF_034702125.1 Engraulis encrasicolus | reverse complement strand
TCAACAAAGACGCTTTTGCACACCTCTGTAGTTGGGCAGGTGCGTAGGATGTTATCCCAGCGGGGTTGTCAGTCAAGTGCAAAGAAATCCCGCACACTGTCCATTCTACCATCAAACTTTAATACAACGTTTCGGTCATCCGACCTTCTTAATAAGGTCCCTTAAGAAGGTCGGATGACCGAAACGTTGTATTAAAGTTTGTTGGTGGAATGGACAGTGTGCGGGATTTCTTTGCACTTGACTTATGTTGAAGATGGACCAGTGGGTCACCCCCCCCAGAATCACCCCCTGGTGACAGTCGGCCAACTGGGAAAATACCCTGTATGCAGGCCTGCTAGTCTCATGCTCCCTTTCAACAAAACTCCTCAGCCGGAAAATACGGCCGGATACACATTTGATGAATATTCCAAATAGGTACAAATCAGCATTCAGCATTCCAGCCGCAACTGTTCTTTTTACTTCATATATTACTTTATTTTATTCATTTCATTTCTTTCAAAAAAAAAAAGACAGTCGTGTCGTGCACCTCACTATATCCCCCCCCACACACACTCTGTCAGTTATTTATTCCAGCAGTGGAGCAGCATCAGGCTTCCTCAGGCATCGACTGTAAATATGTATGGCGCCGCACGTTGGTAAATATGCATGAAAACTCCCGAGGGGGAGTCATTTGGAAGGAGAGAAGAATATCAAATGAATACAAATATCAGTGCTATGAGGTCTGCCAAAAGTAATGAGTCATTCATTCATAAAAAGGGACGTGTCTGCATGAGTGTGTCTGGGCTGCCAATTTGATGGAAATCAAACAGTACCTTTGTAGGGGGGGAGGGGGTTTGGGCTGCGTTACATTAATCTGTTAATTAATGCCCCCTTGTGGCCGTTTTGGAGACACACGCTTGGTTGACACCGGCTGTGACAAAGGTGGCATGCTGATGCAGCGTGCACATCCAAAACAAAACACAAACACACACAGACATACACACGTGCACATGCACGCGCATGTGCACACAGACACACACACACATGCATGCAGACATTTACACACACACACACACACACACACACACACACACACACACACACACGCACACACACACACACACACATACACGCACACACGCACACACGCACACACGCACACACACACACACACACACACACACAAAAACACACACACACACACACACACACACACACACACACACACACACACACACACACACACACACACACACACACGCACACGCACACACACACACAGCTCCACCTTAATATCTTTGTGGGGCCCTCTACATATTGCAACTATGCAGCTCATTGAAACTGTGCTGCCTATTGCCAAATTTGATCTTTCATTTTCTGAATAATAGTCATTAGTCATATTGAGTCATATAACAGTCATAATACTGAGTCATATTGAATACTTAGAATTTGATGGTGGTGGTAAGTAATTGTTAGAAAGGTAACATTTGTGAATGGGCAGCATGGATTCTGGAAATTACCTTTAATATCTTTGTGGCCCCTTCTATTGACTTCCATTCATGTTAACCTTAACAATAGCAAAATAATGCTATAATAATGCCTACACAAAAACAATCCCTACCCTTATCCTGTCAGTGTGGAAATGTTTTTACACTTTTACTTTTACCAGTAACAGCAAAACTACCAAGAACAACCCTGCTAGATTTATGGAGCCCACAATGTCGGCCCCAAAAAGTAACATTAAGAGGATTTTACTACCTTACTGTAGTGGGGACATCTGGCCCTCACAATGGTTTTTAGGTGTGTACACACACACACACACACACACACACACACACACACACACACACACACACACACACACACACACACACACACACACACACACACACACACACACACACACACACACACACACACACACACACACACACACCTTTCCTTGTAGTGGGAACATCTGGCCCTCACAATGGTTGTTAGGTGTACACACACACACACACACACACACACACACACTTCTTTCTTGCTGCAAGTAAGCTAGCGTACCAGAGTGCGGTGAGTTGCCAGCCTTTATCCAGCTCACCGCTGGGGAATGGCGGTGTGAGTGGGTTAATGACTGAGGCTCAGCTGTGGAACCTGTGAGCCGGGGGTGGGCTGCAGGTGCACTACACCCATTAAGCAATTAACTTGGACAGGGATAGCACCAGCGCCATGCAGCAGACGACCTACATGCTGCTCAGTGGTTGTGTGTGTATGCGTCAGGTAGGCCTTACGGTGAATCATCGTCACTCACTGCTATTTTTTACTTATAATTGCTTATCATCGCCATGGCTTGCTATTGTTAACGTAAAATTGCTCAGTCTCTGTGTCTGGATGGCTTGAACACGTGCATTATTTCTGTCTGAAGTCGTTATAGTCGAGTGCAGTTATGGAAAAACACCACCCAACCCTAAAACAATTCTAACAAAAGGTTTCTGAGCTGTTTTGTGTAGTATTAGGTGTCCTTAATAACATACTAAAAGTCTACTCAAGTCTGACTTCAGGAAAGGCCTCATTTTCAAGATGGACGCCACCGGGCCCTTCAAATTACTGTAAGATGACTGTGTGACATAAGATTACAGTGAAATGATCACGAAAAGTGTTTTTATACATGTTTTGACCATGTCATATTCTAATTACAATATTACCTTGATAGATAAGTGGTTCTAAGTACAATTGGATGGTTTTGTAGGATTTTTTTTATCAGAAACATTGGGTCATTTCACGTGAAATCAGACACTTTGGGACCCGACCGACACGGATTTCAATTATACTTGCTGTGCCTGTTTAGTAGCAAGGTAGCACCCCAGAACTGCATTTGTGTGAATCTGACACCAAACAGAAACAGACTAGCGAAGGTTTACATGTGAGGGTAGGACACTATACATTACATTCAGCCTTGATTATATTGTGTTAGTGTTAGTCACAAAAAGATGTCTGTGGTGTTGTTTGAAAGCTCTTTTTGGCTCTACAAATTATACAAACAGCATGGAACACAACAACCCTCAGTATATGAATTATCATAAATTGAAAAATTAAAAATGTAATATCAAAAAAACGTATATTTTAAAATGGCCAGTTCCTCGTCTAAACATAGCCTGCAATGTCATGAACAACACCTGAAATGCTGGTGTTTATTCATTTCAGAGACAATGGGACTAAAAAATATGGCATCATATAAATCACCTAGTAATAATATGGTGATACCATAGTAATATCACATGACAGCATGTCTATTGGAATATGTGAAGGATGGAGATGGTCCATGAGGATGCAGGAAGTTCAGTTTCACCTCTCCAGTGCTCGGCATACATTCCTCAACACATGCTAGCACTAGTTGCCATCATATACAGCTTCAACATACCCTTTGATGCTTGAACATTTTTAAAAAATCCTTTACTGAGCTTATTCTTTCAACCCTGCCTTCTCTGAATGCTTAAAATGGTCTAGCTTCCACTGTGTCCATTGACAATGGGCAGAAGCCAAGTAGTTTTTGAGTAGGCCTACCTGGTATAGGGACCGACATGGGTGCAGGGCCCACCGGGAAAATGCCCGTTATGCCAGATGGCATGTCCAGCCCTGTCCCTGACACTACTCTATTACTACTTCATTACAACTCATTTCAACCTTAACGTCCCATTATCTCTGAAATGAATAAAGAACCAAACGCCCCATATTCAGGTGTTGTTTATGACCTTACAGGCTATGTTTAGACAAGCCAGCCATTTAGAAATAAACGTTTTTTTATATTCAATTTTTAACTTTTCAATGCATCATAATTCATATTCTGAAGGTTGTTGTATTCCATGCTGTTCAAGTAATTTGTAGAGCCAGAAAAGAGCTTTTAAACAACACCTCAGACATCTTTTTGTGACTTACACTGACTGATATAATCAAGGCTGAATGCATATGTGTCCTACTCTCACATGTAAACCTTTGCTAGTCTGTTTCTTCCTTAATATTGATGTCAGATTCACAAAAATGCAGTTCTGGGGTGCTACCTTGCTACTAAACAGGCACAGCAAGTATGATTGAAATCCGTGTCGGTCGGGTCCCAAAGTGTCTGATTTCACACGAAATGACCCCATTTCAACTGCAGGGTCTTAAAATAAGAGTGTGTATGACAAAACACCCTACTCCGAAACAGTATTTGAAACAAAAGCTTTCTATTAGCTGTTTTGTGTACTATAGGGTGCCCTTAAAAGCATAGTAAAAGTCTACCAAAATCTGAATATTACAAAGGTGTAATTTTTGAAGATGGCGTCTAAAATGGGCATGAAGCTCTTAAATTAGTTAATTGACTTGGCCACAGATTCCATGTGTTTCCTGTAGACCCTTAATGCACGCCGTTCCACCAGTGCAACGCTGGAATAGTTACTGAAAACTTCACATCCATAGTACTGCTCCACTATGACAGTGCAAATGGCCTTTAGTAATACATTATGACTTGGGGCATTGCCATTCTGGTAACAGGTAATTCAACATCACACATTTTTGGTGTTGGCAAATAGACAGCTTTTCACAAAGTTGTCGATGGGAACTCTACCCTCAAGTCATGTGCCAATTTGTTTTTGATGACAAATCAAGACAGCACCACAATACAGGACCACATGGGTGCCGCTAGGGGGGGAAAGATGTTACAAATTCTAAGGGCCCAAGCACTGACAAGGGCCCTTAAGAGTGCCCAAAAGCACTAACAGGGGCCCTTAAGGGGCCCAAAGTTCGAATCTTTCATAGGTCCCAAAATTTCTGATGGCGCCCCTGCAGGACCATGGGTCCAAGGCAATGGCAGTGCGGTTTGGTGGTACGGATTCACTTACTTCTCTGCGTTACCACATCTTCAGCAGGAAGCTTGTTACCACCGGACTGCCCCCGACTGAATGTTCCACCAAATTCCTCTCACTCAGAACTTACTTTCAGGTCCAGTGAACTAGGGAACTTGTGGACAACCACTTCCTGTCAGCTATGACCAGCAAGCCTGCTGCCCCTAATAGTCTCATGAAGATGATCCACTGTAACCGCACAAACCCAACGGTGCAGTTATAAGGCATATGGACTACTGCTTGTGGATCATGTCAAGTTGGCAATTGCAATAAGCCTCAGTGGGAGGAAGAATGTGATGGCTAGCGCATCTTTTCAAGGTCATTGAAACAAAAAAGAAATGATAGGAATGAGCTGCAGAATATACATAAAAATGTTTCTGTTCAACATTCAGGTCAAAATGTAAATATGTTTTTTTTTTTTTTTTTTTTTTAAACAAATGTCCAAAAAAGAAAAATAAGAAAAAACATTAAACAAACAAAAATAATAAAAAAAAATGGAACAAACAACAACAGAAGAACACACACACACAAGGGTTTGAGCGTACACATGGTGGCCCTGTTTTGACCAATTGTACAGTACCACACAGTCCTAATTAATTTGTTTTATATTAAATTGTACTCCTAATTGCATACTTATCAAGCAAATGTACTAACTACAATATTACATGGTCAAAACATGTTTGAAACACCACTATTCTTTGTCATTTCAAGTTAATTCTCATGCCGCAGTCCTTTTAAGGGCCTGGCGGCAGCCATCTTGAAAATGAGGCCTTTCCTGAAGGTTGATTTTGGTAGACTTTGAGTATGTTTTTAAGTACATCTGATACAACTGGAAACCACTGAGAAACCTTTTGTTAGAATTTTTTTGGGGTCAACTCATATCTGCACTTGACTAGTCGAGTGCAGTTATGGAAAAACACCACCCAACCCTAANAAATTTCTAACAAAAGGTTTCTGAGCTGTTTTGTGTAGTATTAGGTGTCCTTAATAACATACTAAAAGTCTACTCAAGTCTGACTTCAGGAAAGGCCTCATTTTCAAGATGGACGCCACCGGGCCCTTCAAATTACTGTAAGATGACTGTGTGACATAAGATTACAGTGAAATGATCACGAAAAGTGTTTTTATACATGTTTTGACCATGTCATATTCTAATTACAATATTACCTTGATAGATAAGTGGTTCTAAGTACAATTGGATGGTTTTGTAGGATTTTTTTTATCAGAAACATTGGGTCATTTCACGTGAAATCAGACACTTTGGGACCCGACCGACACGGATTTCAATTATACTTGCTGTGCCTGTTTAGTAGCAAGGTAGCACCCCAGAACTGCATTTGTGTGAATCTGACACCAAACAGAAACAGACTAGCGAAGGTTTACATGTGAGGGTAGGACACTATACATTACATTCAGCCTTGATTATATTGTGTTAGTGTTAGTCACAAAAAGATGTCTGTGGTGTTGTTTGAAAGCTCTTTTTGGCTCTACAAATTATACAAACAGCATGGAACACAACAACCCTCAGTATATGAATTATCATAAATTGAAAAATTAAAAATGTAATATCAAAAAAACGTATATTTTAAAATGGCCAGTTCCTCGTCTAAACATAGCCTGCAATGTCATGAACAACACCTGAAATGCTGGTGTTTATTCATTTCAGAGACAATGGGACTAAAAAATATGGCATCATATAAATCACCTAGTAATAATATGGTGATACCATAGTAATATCACATGACAGCATGTCTATTGGAATATGTGAAGGATGGAGATGGTCCATGAGGATGCAGGAAGTTCAGTTTCACCTCTCCAGTGCTCGGCATACATTCCTCAACACATGCTAGCACTAGTTGCCATCATATACAGCTTCAACATACCCTTTGATGCTTGAACATTTTTAAAAAATCCTTTACTGAGCTTATTCTTTCAACCCTGCCTTCTCTGAATGCTTAAAATGGTCTAGCTTCCACTGTGTCCATTGACAATGGGCAGAAGCCAAGTAGTTTTTGAGTAGGCCTACCTGGTATAGGGACCGACATGGGTGCAGGGCCCACCGGGAAAATGCCCGTTATGCCAGATGGCATGTCCAGCCCTGTCCCTGACACTACTCTATTACTACTTCATTACAACTCATTTCAACCTTTATGTCCCATTATCTCTGAAATGAATAAAGAACCAAACACCCCATTTTCAGGTGTTGTTTATGACCTTACAGGCTATGTTTAGACAAGAAACCAGCCATTTAAAAAAATTTTTTTTTTTATATTCAATTGTTAACTTTTCAATGCATCATAATTCATATTCTGAAGGTTATTGTATTCCATGCTGTTCAAGTAATTTGTAGAGCCAGAAAAGAGCTTTTAAACAACACCTCAGACATCTTTTTGTGACTTACACTGACTGATATAATCAAGGCTGAATGCATATGTGTCCTACTCTCACATGTAAACCTTTGCTAGTCTGTTTCTTCCTTAATATTGATGTCAGATTCACAAAAATGCAGTTCTGGGGTGCTACCTTGCTACTAAACAGGCACAGCAAGTATGATTGAAATCCGTGTCGGTCGGGTCCCAAAGTGTCTGATTTCACACGAAATGACCCCATTTCAACTGCAGGGTCTTAAAATAAGAGTGTGTATGACAAAACACCCTACTCCGAAACAGTATTTGAAACAAAAGCTTTCTATTAGCTGTTTTGTGTACTATAGGGTGCCCTTAAAAGCATAGTAAAAGTCTACCAAAATCTGAATATTACAAAGGTGTAATTTTGAAGATGGCGTCTAAAATGGGCATGAAGCTCTTAAATTAGTTAATTGACTTGGCCACAGATTCCATGTGTTTCCTGTAGACCCTTAATGCACGCCGTTCCACCAGTGCAACGCTGGAATAGTTACTGAAAACTTCACATCCATAGTACTGCTCCACTATGACAGTGCAAATGGCCTTTAGTAATACATTATGACTTGGGGCATTGCCATTCTGGTAACAGGTAATTCAACATCACACATTTTTGGTGTTGGCAAATAGACAGCTTTTCACAAAGTTGTCGATGGGAACTCTACCCTCAAGTCATGTGCCAATTTGTTTTTGATGACAAATCAAGACAGCACCACAATACAGGACCACATGGGTGCCGCTAGGGGGGGAAAGATGTTACAAATTCTAAGGGCCCAAGCACTGACAAGGGCCCTTAAGAGTGCCCAAAAGCACTAACAGGGGCCCTTAAGGGGCCCAAAGTTCGAATCTTTCATAGGTCCCAAAATTTCTGGTGGCGCCCCTGCAGGACCATGGGTCCAAGGCAATGGCAGTGCGGTTTGGTGGTACGGATTCACTTACTTCTCTGCGTTACCACATCTTCAGCAGGAAGCTTGTTACCACCGGACTGCCCCCGACTGAATGTTCCACCAAATTCCTCTCACTCAGAACTTACTTTCAGGTCCAGTGAACTAGGGAACTTGTGGACAACCACTTCCTGTCAGCTATGACCAGCAAGCCTGCTGCCCCTAATAGTCTCATGAAGATGATCCACTGTAACCGCACAAACCCAACGGTGCAGTTATAAGGCATATGGACTACTGCTTGTGGATCATGTCAAGTTGGCAATTGCAATAAGCCTCAGTGGGAGGAAGAATGTGATGGCTAGCGCATCTTTTCAAGGTCATTGAAACGAAAAAGAAATAATAGGAAAGAGCTGCAGAATATACATCAAAATGTTTCTGTTCAACATTCAGGTCACAATGTAAATATGTTTTTTTTTTTTTTTTTAAACAAATGTCCAAAAAAAGAAAAATAAGAAAAAACATTAAACAAACAAAAATAATTAAAAAAAATGGAACAAACAGCAACAGAAGAACACACACACACAAGGGTTTGAGCGTACACATGGTGGCCCTGTTTTGACCAATTGTACAGTACCACACAGTCCTAATTAATTTGTTTTATATTAAATTGTACTCCTAATTGCATACTTATCAAGCAAATGTACTAACTACAATATTACATGGTCAAAACATGTTTGAAACACCACTATTCTTTGTCATTTCAAGTTAATTCTCATGCCGCAGTCCTTTTAAGGGCCTGGCGGCAGCCATCTTGAAAATGAGGCCTTTCCTGAAGGTTGATTTTGGTAGACTTTGAGTATGTTTTTAAGTACATCTGATACAACTGGAAACCACTGAGAAACCTTTTGTTAGAATTTTTGGGGTCAACTCATATCTGCACTTGACTATTATATGTAGAATGATTGCAGCTAATAGAATATCCTTGAATGGCAAAATTGTTGTTGGCTTTTCAGTGCACTTTTCCGTGTGGAAAAGTCATTCCTTTTTCCTTTTTATCAAATGGAATTTTACCCAAGAATGTCTATCTCTTTTGGCTCATCTGTGGAGGGGTAAAATGTTTAAAATGTGTGTGATGAATTTGATGAGTGTTATATGGATAGTAGGTGTACTATACACACAGTAGCCTCTTACTGCAGATGGGGTCACCGGCGGACCTCACTACTTTCTGACAATACTCAACCACATCATAAAAATGTTGATATGACAGTACCAATAGCCTTAAGTAACAGATTAAGACATAGCCATTAACATTTTGGTGACAGTAAGGTTTTTAAATAGGCTCTGCGCTAAGGGGTTAAGCAATTAACATGGGCAAGGATAACAACATCATACAATACCTACAGTAGGCCTACATGCTGCAGTTGTGTCTGGTAGTTCCAGTGAATCCTTGTCTCTCAATGTTATTCTTTCTTCTAATTGCTTGTTATTGCAACTTTCTTGCTGCTATCTTTACTGTAAAATTGCCCAGTCTCTGTGTCTGGTAACTTCAGCACATATGAGTTATTTCCCACTGAAACTATTATACTGTATAGTAGCCTGCTGTATAATGATGGTTTCAGCTAGTACAGTGGTTCTCAACCTTTTTTGAACAATTGCCCCCTTGACCTCATCATAAGTCTGACAATGCCGCCGAGTATTAAAAAATTAAATGGACTAATGCCCCCCAATGGCAACTATGCACCGCCCCCCTCTCAGCTGTATCCTTCTCAATGCCCCCTAAAGCTCCCCAATGCCTCCCCAACGCCCCCTAGGGGGCTGTACCGCCCCCGTTGAGAAACAATTAGCTAGTAGAATATCCTTTTATGCTGTGTGTGTGTGTGTGTGTGTGTGTGTGTGTGTGTGTGTGTGTGTGTGTGTGTGTGTGTGTGTGTGTGTGTGTGTGTGTGTGTGTGTGTGTGTGTGTGTGTGTGTGTGTGTGTGTGTGTGTGTGTGTGTGTGTAAATAAACTAATGCTGTTTATTTACACTTCCAAAAATGCCTGTCTCTTTGGAAAATCTTCATCTATGGAAGACTAAACTGTGTTAGCCTAAATATGTGTGATGTCATCACTGTATTATTGATGTATGGAAATGGACATTATTTCTGGGTAAATCACAGAGGTAACTAATTCAAAGCCTTTTGAGTCCATCACTTTTTGACCATCGTTGTATCCTTAAGTCAGACGGGGAATTCTTCCAGCGTCTCCTCCTCCTCCCTCCCTCTCTTCCTTTTGTCCTGACTTGTCTCCCTTCTTCACTCTCTTCTTCACCTGGTGTCAGAAAGGATGCCTATTGCTTCCTCTCTTGTTCTTCCTTCTTTCTTCTCTCTTCTCTTCAGGGCCAGATTAACACACAGGTAAGATATGGTTAAGCCTAGGGGGCCCCACCTACCGGGGGGGCCCCTGAAAAACAAGGCCGACAGGCGGACAACAGATGCGGGTCTCTATGCCAGTTCCAACTATGCCATTTTCCCCCCCTGGCCTCCTCCTAACCTGTCAACGCTCCCCTGAGGATGTACTTTTTGTTTATTGGTCATCATGGACACTCCAAATAATGTGGCAGGCAGCAAAATGGCGAGACATTATAGAGATGCTGGGACGCATCTAAAAATCATCTTTTGTGTTGAGTACAGCTGGATCTCCTTAATTTATTGCCCATAATTATGACACTGTCTATGTACAGTAGCCTATATTTGTCACAAAATTTGCTTTCTGGGGGGAACCCACAGCAACCTGTAGCCTGAGGGTACCAGGCCATCTTAATACGGCGCTGCTTCTCTTCCTTCATGCTTCCACCCTTCATGAACGTCTGATGTTGTCGACTCTGGAAGGATGCTTATTTCCTCCTCCCTGTTTCATCCCTGCCTCCTCTCTCTCTCTTCTCTTCCTTCTTCCTCTCTGAACAACTGGAAGTGTCAGGAAGGACGCTTGTTTTCTCACCCCCTCTCTCCTCTCTCTCCTCTCTCCGTCTTCCTCCGTCTCAACGCCTGCCCAGGGACAAAAGGGGTATGTTGTACCGGGCCCAGGGAGACAGGGGCCCCAGAATTGTGTTCCCATTTCATTGTATGTATTGGTTAGGGGGGGCCTTTCAGAAGACGTTGTCCTGGGCCCAGCAAAAGCTGTCAGCAGCCACGTCTGGCGGTGTCAACCCGGGCAAAGATGCTTATTTCAAAGTCACAGAGGGCACCAGCAGCAAGGGGTCGGGTCACCCAGCCAAAAGCATTGTGCTCCAAACACAAACATGTCTTTGGTATTGACTTTATGTCAGGCTGCGAGCTGCCCTTTCCTTTCAGAACAAGGGGCCCCATCATTACCGAGCTGAGAGGAGGCATGGCCGTAACTACCATTGAGGACACAGAGGTCATGTCCTCCATATTTTTTTGGTCAGTAATGTGAAATTTATCTATGATGAAAATCGATGTATGATCAACAGTGATAAATTCATCAGTCTGTATACGCCACCCCTCAGGGCAATGATTAATGAAAGCAAACTTAAGAGTTTGACTGAAGTGTTTGAAGCATTCTAAGAGTACAAGTATGCAGTACAGCACGCAGTATTTGATCTAGGGCTGGGCGATATGGGAAAAAAACAATATCACGCTATAGATTACTTTATATCACGATAACGATATATATCACGATATAGCACAATTACATACGTTTTCAGTTATTCTCTGTATTTGCTCTTTATTTTTTAATGTCGCAAAACAACCTTTGGTAACACTTTACTTAAAGCCAACATTATAAGCGCATTTATAACAAATTATAACGCACATTATAATTACTTACAACGTATTATGACTACACTCATAATGCTTCATGATGCTTTATATTAACAGTTATCAATAACTATGAATCTAGCTTATAATGCTTTATAAATCCAAGGGTGTCATGAGTGCTCATGACTGGCTATAAACTACAGGCTGCCTGATGGGGCTTATAGTACATTATGAGTACCTATACCCCTCTATGCACAGACCTGGATGATAAACTGTCATAAGGGCTCATACGATGCTATAATGTTTCATGTGAGATCATAAGTCGTCAATGTGTGCTCTAAGTAAAGTGAAGTTCATATGGATGCATCTATAATGCACTGTATAATGCACATCTATAATGCATCATAATGTACTGTAAGCCACATCAGGCAGCCTGTACTTTATATCCATTCATGAACACTCATAATACCCTTGGATTTATAAAGTATTATAAGCTAGATTCATGGTTATTCATTACTGTTAACATAAAGCATCATGAAACATCATCGGTGTAGTCGTAATGCGTTGTAAGTAATTATAATGTGCATTATAATTTGTTATAAATGCGCTCATAATGC
>NC_085867.1:35723232-35738232 GCF_034702125.1 Engraulis encrasicolus | reverse complement strand
GCCCTTGAGCTCCAGGGACTGTAACCAATACCCTGAAAAATAATTAGCCTGATAAACCAGCCTAAATGTGAGACCGGAGTAATTTAGTCTGGCCCCGATGAGCGATACCTCGGACGATTGCTTATGAGGACAACCTGTTGTTTTTTCAAACCGTGCCGGTGCTCTGACCAATCGGCGATCTTTGCCGTTGATGTTGCAAGCTTCGTCGTCACTCCCTCAAAACCCCGTCCGTTTTGATTCAAAACAAATCTCTACGTTGTAATTGGTTTTGCCAGACTCAGGGCACAGTGTTCAAAACGTTCTCAGATCCGAGGCCAGACCCACTCGTAGCTGAAAAATTTCGGCGCCCAGCGGATGGCGCTGGCTTCCAGGCTAAAAAATAATAGCTGCAAGTCGCTTTGAATAAATGAAAGCGTCAGCTAAGTGCAATGTAAAATTTTCAAAAAAATGTATGATTTCTGGTAAATTAACACATGACTCATGTATGCAGTGATGTTTAATATAGTAGTAATTAAAAGGGAGTCCTGCTTGAAATCATAATGAGTCACTATTAACTAATTGTGCAAATCAAAGGTGAATTCATGGTGTGAGTTCCAAGTGTTAATATATCATGTATTAACACTGCTGATAACACTGCTGTTAATATATTATGTATCCAAGTGTTAATATATTGTGTATTAACCCTGCTGTTAACGCTGCTTTTAATATATCATGTATCCAAGTATTAATATATTGTGTATTAACCCTGCTGTTAATATATCATGTTATAACACCGCCAGATCGATCCTTATCATATATGAATTTCACCTTAGTTAAGGGGTGGCATCAAAGGCAAATTAAAAGTGCAACATTATAGTGGAAATTAATCCAATGCTTAAAAGTATGTTCGAAACGTGGAGGAGTACTTGCAAGTGTAACTATGCATGAGTCTGTGTTGGTATATGGGTGTTCGTGTGTAAATGTGGTAGCATACGCGCGTGCGCGCACACACACACGCACACAGACACACACACACACACACGTCATCAATCCTCTTTGAAACAAATGTCAAGTCAGCACAGTCTTACAATAGATAGAGGGGCGTCCATACACTTACACCCCCCCACCCCCACCCCCCCCTCTCCCTTCTCTCTCTCTCTATTTCTCTCTCTGTCTCTGTCTCTCTGTCTCTCTCTCTCTCTCTCTGTTCCCTTCCTCCACTTCCTGTGTCCGTCTGCCTACCTTTCTGTCTGTCTCTCTCCATCTTACCAGTGGCAGTTTTAAGAACTCTGAGGCCCTGGGCACATAACAAGTTTGTGGCCCCCTTCAAATTATTACATAATAATGGATAATGATGGAAAACAGGAATACTGTAATGTGACGACGAGGGCCAGGGCCGCTGCTAAGGTTTTGGAGGCCCTAAGCATGACTGGTGAGGAGGGCCCCCTCATACTTAAATAATGATAATAATAATAACAATAATATCTGTTTTAGTCAACCTTAGGAGGCCCCAATTTTGGAGGGAAGTGATTGAGGCCCTAAGCGCCTTGCTTACTCTGCTTATGCCTAGCGGCGGCCCTGACGAGGGCCCTGATTGGACAAGGTCCTGAGCAATTGCCTGACCTTACTCAATGCAAAGAACACTTATGCATCTTGTTCAGTCCATCTCTCCATCTTTCTGTCTCTCTCTCTACCCCTCCCCACTCACCCTCATCCCCACTCCCCGTCTCATTTCACTCTGTTTCCCTGTACTTTCCCCTATGCTCTTTTTTATGTCTGGTTGCCTACCTGTCTGTCTGTCTGTCTGTGCCTACCTGTCCGACTGTCTGACCCTCTCTATCTCGCTCTACCCCCCTCTCTCTTGCTCTTTCTCCTCACTCTCCAACCCCCCTTCTGAGTCTCTCTCCCGTCCCAAAGCAGTGCAGCTGACAATATCCTGGGCCAGGGCGGACATCTGGTGTAACAAAAAAAAAAAGCAGTAATCACTCCAACAGGCTGTGACTTTTTAAACCTGATTGCGTCGTGAGAAGGAATAGAAAAAAAATCAAGTGAAAAAGTAAGTGTTGAAAATAAAACAAGGTTGGCACTTTTTTTTCTTTCTCTTACCTCGTGAGGACCATTCCATTCCACATCCCTATTGATCCTCCAGCTGCTGGGAGCAGTGAATTACATTCGATCCAATCTGGTTCTCCACACTGTCTCTCAGCGGAAAAGAAGACAGTGCTTATTTGCATGAGGGCTTTCTGCTTTTAAACCGCATGATGCACGACTGAAAGCTGAAGGACTGGTGATGATAGCTCTGATCAGGGATGTCATTCAGGGGGGTGAAATGGGACTGAGTTACCAGGGCCCCATGTATACATACAGGGAGCCCATACACAGTCTTACGTAGATACGTATATGTCTGGGAGTCCACATTGGAGCTGATTGTACATAGAGCACACACTTTGCAGCTACGCCCTGGCCCTGATATACTACTACAGTTAGGGCCAGAAATATTTGGACAACAACACAATTATCATCCTTCTGCACCCTATACCCCACCACAATGGATTTGAAATAAAACAAACAAACTGTAGACTCTTAGCGTTAATGTGGAGAAAGTATTTGCGACCAAATAATTAAAAATTGAAAGTTTGTTGTATAAATATTAGACTGTCCAATTACTTTTGGTCCCTTAAAAAGTGGGTGGCACTGATAGAAAATGTCAGACTTCCTTCACAGTTCACTCGATTTGGACGCAAACACATCCATATTAAAGCTGAAAGTCTGCTGTTAATGTACATCTCGTTTGTTTCATTTCAAATCCATTGGGATGGTGTACAGCACCAAAAAGATGAAAATTGTGCAGATGTCCAAATATTTATGGCCCTAACTGTAATTGTGGTCCTCAGCAGAGGCGGTCCTAGTTTCGGGCCAACCGGGCAATTGCGACACCACACCGAAACTCCACCCCCATCATGACCCCATTACTATTCATCTTTTTAAAATATCAGTCATTAAAAATGGTTTGCCAATTTTTTTGCCAGGGGCGGGGCCTCTGCTGATTGGGCAGGGCGTCGATGGGAGCGTTGCCTGCGGCCAAATGGGTAGAAACACCACTGGTGGTCCTGTAGTTTGGATTTGTCCCTGACATTACATGGGTTTGATACAGTAGTCTGGTTTTACAATACCCCGTGTTAGTAATTCATAGTCATTCGCACACCGTCTGGAACAGCCAAATTGAGAAACGATTAAGGGGTGAACTCTGTTGAAAATTGAAATCTACTGTACATCTTACCTTCCCTGTTCGCGAGGCCAGGCAATTTCTGCCTATGGGATTGCTATGCAGTCCAGACATGTATGAGGCATGTAGTTTGGATATGGTCCTGGGCCCTCATTGACATGGTCTTGTTACGGTCGTAGTTGGTTATGAACCTTGTACATATGATTTATTGTTATTAAACATATTCCTGATCCTGTTTTAAGTGTTTTCAATCACCCAAGCCACATACATACATTCTGTACATACAGTATACATACATACATACATACATACATACATACATACATACATACATACATACATACATACATACATACATACATACATACATACATACATACATACATACATACATACATACATACATACATACATACATATACAGGTACATACACACATACATACATGCATACATAGCCTACCATACATATAGTACTGTATACATGCATTGCACTGAAAAGATTGCATAGAAACTGGAAGCTGGAAGTCAGGAAGTCAGTGCAAACTTTTCAGATTGGAAAGAAAGTTTTGAAAGTTTTCTGATACCTATCTGTGGGCGGTGTGACAGTACGTGACTGAAAAACGGACTGCTGGTGCGGGGTGGAACCGATTTTAGTTCAACGTAGCGACTCAATCCACCTGCACCACCTCGGTCCAATATGCCCGCGTCTTTGTGCTCAGATCAATTTATGGGTCTGTGTTTCAGACTAATGGAATATTTTGAGGTTTTGTCTACAGACTTTACACGTTGCTGCATGTTCTGGGCCTTCAGTGGGCCCTATATTCTTTTAAGTGGCCTACAGATGACTGGCCCGAAAAACAAGCACAAACTCCACCAAACTCCTCTTCATTGGGAGAAGATCAACAAGGCACCCTAAAGATTAATTGGCCCACACACAGGAAGAAAGAGAGAGAGAGAGAGAGAGAGAGAGAGAGAGAGAGAGAGAGAGAGAGAGAGAGAGAGAGAGAGAGATTGAGGCAGAGGTGGATTTGCAATGTTCTCTCTCTCTTTCCGTGGAAAGGCCGAAACCCTAAAGCTCTCTGCCGATGCCAGCTCGATATTGCCCAGCTGTTAAATATTCTGCCTGACAGGCAGGCAGAGTACAGAAGAGGGTCGTTAATGATCAACTGTGCCAGCAGCACAAGCAGCGGTGTAGCAGCAGCAGCGGCGGCAACGGGGCCAGTTGTCCCAGGCCCAGGGAAAAGGCAGGCCCAGATTTTGGTCCTCATTACATTGTATGTATTGGGTGAGGGGGGGGCGACTTTGCCCTGTGCCCGGCCTAAGCTGTCAGCGGCCCTGCATGGCAGCAACGGTGCTCTTTGTATCCTTCGACCTTTATCTCATGAGGAGAAAGTCAATGACGCGCCACTGAGCGCCGCTTGCCACTGAGCCCCTTGCTGCCTCTGCCTCCGCGGAGCACGCAGGTCAAACGGGGGAGCGCCGGCCCCGATCATTAGGGCATTAACCAAGAGCCGCTGTCATCATTATTCACTCACCGCTGCAATGAACTCATAAAGCAGCTCCTCAGGTCCTCACAGGCAGAGAAGCCCACGGAGGGGTGCAAAAGGGGTAAGTTGTCCTGGGTCCAGGGAGAGAGGGGGTCCCATTACACTGGGTCTTCATTTCATTGTACGCATTGTATCAGATGATTTTGTCCTGGGTACGATCGAACCTGTCGGCGGTCCTGCTCACAAGAGGCTTTGGAGGATGCGCAGGGATGCACAGGGAGGGATGATGGAGGATTGATGACGAGGACCATAATGATGATGATGATGATTGTCTTGATTGATCGATTTGGAGATAATCAGCAATGTTTTTTGTTTGCCAAGGAAATACCGGTAGGCCTGTTGCAAATTACGTAAGTAAAGCAACAGTTTACTGAGTTTTGCTCAAAGTCGATGGAAGAAGATGTGATGCTTTTGTTCTGTGATGTAATGTGATGAACGGAGATGCTTAAAGCAACATTTTTTGCTACTTTTAGGCATTCTCCACAATCTACATTGGTTTGGCTTGAAGCACTTGTCTAACAATAATTACGCCTCTGATTGGTTTAGAAATTAATCCGTAATGACTTTGTACCAGGAAGAGAACAAGACTTTTACAAAACAGTTTGTCACGACTTAAAAGTTTGCTTGAGACTGCAGGTTTGATGAATTAAGATACCAAAATGTTTTTTTTTTTGCTTTGTTATACTGATAACACTTTTAGGCAAGCTTTCACAGTCGCAGTGGTTTACGTAAGTTGAAGAAAGAGGATCTATTTGAAGGGAGGCACACAGGGGAGGTGTGTGCAGCCATGCATTAGTTCTTCTTCCCTTTTTCTTGGCCGTCCAGCGAGAACAGCAATTTGCAGATTTGTAGCGCTTTCTTCCGAGAGAGAAAGGGAAACACACTTTCTAATGGTTATTCAATAGCCAATGAAGCACAAAATTAATAGGTGAAATCGGAGAGTGGGAGAAACAGAAATGGCCTGCCTGTCTTGAACGAGAGAGAGAGAGAGAGAGAGAGAGAGAGAGAGAGAGAGAGAGAGAGAGAGAGAGAGAGAGAGAGAGAGAGAAAACGCCATGCATACAGCCTACGGTGCACCGTTTCAGGTTGTCTTGACAGATCCTTTCACACCTGTCCCCAAGTCACCCAACTCGGCTCGGTTGTGGAGGAGGGGTGACAAATTGTGGGGCCGGTGTCACATTATAACAGCGGTGTTCAGATGGAGGACATGCTTTATAATCACGATGGCCTTTCCTTGTCTCGGCTGTCACAGCGGATGTGAGATAATTTAGGATTGTCAGCTATTGGTCATAATGAGCTGTGTCAAAACACATGGCACTTTTTTTAGTGGCAATGGAAATAGCCTCGCAGCTGATATGAGTCAAACTGAGAACAAAAAAAGGCTGAACTGCATGGCATGAAATCTATGTGTTGTGCATTTTAAACTTAATTTCTTATTTAAAAAGTATATAGAGTAAGTTGTTTAATTCTTATCAAACAAATACTAGCGGTTACAGAAGAGAGTCTAGAAGGGCTGCACTGTAATTAAGCTTTTCTTACATATCTGTTTTGTGTAGGCCTACATTTCGCTGAACTGTTAAAAGAAAGAAATACAAATGTCACACTCACTTAGTTCAGAACCTTGATGTCCTGGCATAAATTAATTAAAGTGGAAGTTTTGGAACCAAGAGAGAGGAACCCAACGGAGAACAAATGTTTGTGTTACAAGATGCACCAACTTCAAGCCCATTCCCATTAGTTGTATCATATTCAGTGAGTGGAAATGAAGACACACACACACAGCACCTGAAATGAACGTAAATCCACAAACTGTACTTTCCTGCACAAAAGGTTTTTAGGGCATCATTTGAAAAATACTGTAATTGGGATCAGAGAGTGCCATGTTTGAATGCCATAACAGTCTCACCAATGTGGGTGGAAGACTAACGGCCGCACTCTCATCCATGGCTGAAGTGCCCTTGAGCAAGGCATGTACTGGAAGTGTAAGCACATAGCCTATTGTTGTATTGTTGTGCAGACTGAACACCGTGTACTTAAACAAATATTTAGGAAATAATTCTGTGTATTAGAGAAGGAGATCAAATGGTATCTGATGTACTGTAATACATGTGTGACAACATTAAATTAGTTTTAGGGCTACTTCCTTTTTTCTCATCTTACCGGGACTTTCCATTTGTCCATATTTCTGACCACACCGCTCAATGTAACCAGAGATCCCTCCAAAGACAGGCACCACTTATCTCACTCTCTCAACCATATACCGTAAGCACATCCGTCTTGTGTACTGTACACTGTATCCCTGGGCTTTTCTGCCTGTCTAATCAATGCGGTGTGCGGTCGGTGTGTGGCTCCTATAGCTTAATGTCAGAATAACTGAGAGCTTGACTGATCCGAAGAGTCTGCAGCTAATTATTTAAGTCAGCTGTGATCTTTTCATTCCTGTATGACAAGGACACCATTAGACACACATGAGAAGGACTTTGCCTCTAATGGGAAAACAGTGGATCCCCAGAACGGACTCCTGGCCAGGGCTGAACTGAGGGAGAATGAGGGCCCGGGCACTTTTAACTTAAAGGGACACTGTGTGAGATTTTTAGTTGTTTATTTCCAGAATTCATGCTGCCCATTCACTAATGTTACCTTTTTCATGAATGCTTACCACCACCATCAAATTCTAAGTATTCATTATGACGGGAAAAAATGCACTTTTCATACATGAAAAGGGGGATCTTCTCCATGGTCCGCCATTTTGAATATCCAAAAATAGCCATTTTTAGCTGCAAAAATGACTCTACTTGGACCATACTAGAAAATATTTGTTTATTACGTAGTAAACTTTCATGTAAATATCAAATTTGGCGATAGCCAACCCAGTTTCAATGAGCAGCATAGTTGCAGTACCTTTTTTGACCATTTCCTGCACAGTGTCCCTTTAAAGGGCCCCTCATAATTAGCAGCGCAGAACTGACTCAACTGACTTTTTAGTACATTTCTGAAAACAAGGGCCCACAAGGGTGCGGGGGCCCACCTGAAAATGCCCGCTATGTCAGATGGCCAGTCCAGCACAGTTCGTGGCTATATGAGACAGAATGGGATATAGGTGGCTTTATGCAGTCATATGACTGAAGTGTTTCATGCCTTTGGCATAATCTTACTTACTTATTGTAATAGAGCTCTTACGCTTATCCCTTATTACACAGTAGGGACACATTTCAAAGACAAAGTAAATTTGAACAGATATTGGAGCATAATTTAATGTTGTCAGGGAATTGCATATGCCTTACAGTGAATACACAGCAATTAGCACTACTTTTATGAGAAAAGAAATAGTCTTCAAGACACATTTTAAATTGGATGTAGGCCTAATAGATAGCCTATTTTTGAAGTTGTCATTAGATGCATTCTTTTTAGAAATTCACAACAGAAATATTCAGTGCAGTGAAGTGGTTGTGTTCTGTAATAAACTTGGCAGTTACATTACAAGTGAGTAAACAATATGTGATTCTGTGTTTGGTGTTGGAAAATCGTACTGTACAAAAATGGCATAGGCCTAAGCATACAGCAAAATGTATTTTATAACACTTGCAAATGTATCGCTATCAGGCGCACCACTTTAATATATAGCAATGTGTACTTTGCATTGGCATGGATCTTCCTGTGTTCATTTCTAGGACTGAGGAAAAGGTAGCAGACACAGACAGGCTGCATTAGACATTTCAGGACAGAAGGACAATGACAATATGCTATTTTACTTGCATTAGTCACCTGCCCTCGTGACATGTCGTATGACACTAAGGGCCGACAGTACATGCAATTTCCTGTAAGTTTTGTTAAACATAGAAGGCGAGCTGTCTGTCTGCATGAGTGTCTTTCTGTCTGTCCCGCTGTCTGACCTGCTTCTTTTTGTTTTTCACTCTGTGTGTGTTTGTGTGTGTATATCCCTCTGGTATGCTGGTTATAGTAGTTCAATCGGAGGGCAGTTCAAACAGGTCCAATGTTTGGACGGATAATAAGTAGGCCAATCAATACAAACACAGAAGTTATTACTTCAGTCTCTCTGTGAACCTTACTTAGCCAGACAGGTTGACTAATGGAGGGAGAGAGTGAGAGAGAGAGAGAGAGAGAGAGAGAGAGAGAGAGAGAGAGAGAGAGAGAGAGAGAGAGAGAGAGTTAAATTGGGTGTTGGATGTTTGGCATCAACATGAAAAAATAAAAATACGACCTTAAAGCAACCCTCCGAGATTTTCGACATGGGACCCTATTTCCTAGATACCGCAGTCAGAATCTTTCAGAAATGAGGAGATACTTTTTTGAAATTCCAAGCAGTCCTTGTAATTCCAGAGGTGGGTGGTGCTAGGCTAACACAAGTGAACGGCACTGCCACTGCTTAGATATACAGTAAAGACAAGGTTGTTTTACCAAGAAAACCATTCGAGCACCACACAGACATTCATATAGGCGGTGTAGATTTGCTTCTGGTGCTTTGTGGACCGGGTATAATACCGTTTTAGTGAGAGGCTAGGCTAGGCTACCAATAGTCATTCACTTGCGCTAGCCTAGCAACACCCATCTCTAGAATTACAAGGACTGCTTAGATTATCCAAAGAGTATCTCCTAATGTCTGTCCTTTCGCTTATCTCAGCTCCAGTACTAGACCAACTTGAGAACAAAAATATATTCTACAGCTATGTTTATCAAGTCTTCTAGGCTTCTGCACAACATTTTGTAAATGAATAAATAAATAAATAGATTAGATTTGGAGGTTCATTGGTGGGTTGGGTGAGTATGTTGTGTGTATGTTCAACTCCTAACAGGGAAATAAAACATTGTGTGCTCATATTTTTGTGAAGCATAATGAACTGTCCCTTTTACGAAATCTGCTATACAAATATACTGGGCCTTACTTGCAATGCCCTTTTTTTTTACAGCTCTTGTCTATATAGCCTCCCAGGGCTCATGAGGGGGCACCCCATGGCTATGGTAATGTGGACGATCTCTCTCTCAGCTAATTTGGTTGTGATCATTTTCCATAGGAATTGCAATGATGTTTGTTTTATTTGGTAAGTTATAAATGACATTTTTTCTTTTCTCGACAAAATGCCAGATAAATACGGCAGAAGCCATATTACCATTTGGGAAGTTGCACATTTTAAAAAACTTGCCTTACTGTACCTCGCCAAACTTTCAGTGACCTTTTGCAGCCCTCGTCTGAAATTAATCCCGTGCTTTGTGAGGGTACCGATATGCTGACTGCACCCCATGGCTATGGGTACGGTACATGGACTATCTCTCAGCTAATTTGGTTACGATAAATTAGCGTGCTTGCAAATGAACTTCCGTGAATAGGTGATGAAGTGTGTTTGAAGTTGTCACATGAGGCATCAGTGACTTTATCATTAATTCATGGTGAACAACAGGAATCCATGATGGATTTTTTATTAATTCATGCTTTGAATTATCATACATTATTAAAGGCTGAGTAATATCGTAATTATATAATTTTAGTAAAAAGGCAATATGTATGGGTGATTGACACCAATGTTAATGCTGCAATTTACAAGTTCTGAGGCGCAATTTGGGAAAAGCTACCTTCATGAGTAGTTCATAGTAGAGTGTCTTGAGATTATCTGCAGTAGGCCTATAATTATACAAAAAAATGAAAAACGTCATTATTTGTAATTTGTTTGCAGAGGTATCACACCATAATTGTGAGAGAAGGCCTACAGTAGGGAGAGAGGCAACCTCTGCCAAATCCAGGAAGAAGCCAGTTACATAACACAACAGCAACCATGTCGATAGAAACGCTATTGTCTCATCCTATATCTCATTTGAAGATATATTAATGTACTTTTCATGTCAATATTCCACACTGGCCTAAGCACATTCAGCATTTTTTTATTGATGCTGTTGTCAGACAAGTGCTAACATTATTCTGAATGCCTCGATGTGTGTGTGTGTGTGTGTGTGTGTGTGTGTGTGTGTGTGTGTGTGTGTGTGTGTGTGTGTGTGTGTGTGTGTGTGTGTGTGTGTGTGTGTGTGTGCGCGCGCGCGCGTGTGTGTGCGTGCATGTGCGTACGAGCAAGCGTGCGTGCGTGCCAGAGAGAGAGAGAGGGACAGAGAGACAGAGACAGAACAGTACAGTAATACAGTGCAGTAATGTTTACTCCCACATTTTATTTTGTCCTTACCCAGAGAGCCCATGCATCTCCCTGGCTCTCCTAAGTGAGGGCATACGTACATGTGTGTGTGTGTGTGTGTGTGTGTGTGTGTGTGTGTGTGTGTGTGTGTGTGTGTGTGTGTGTGTGTGTGTGTGTGCATGTGTGCGTTCATGCGCGCGCGCTAGTGTGTGTGTGTGTGTGTGTGTGTGTGCGTGTGTGTCTGTGTCTGTGTGTCTCTGTGTGTGTGTTTGTCTGTCTGTTGTGTTCACTTGCAAGTGTAGTGTGTTTTTAAATTCTATTTTCATATAGGCCTACTGTATGTTTTTTTAAGTGTTAAAACCACAGGCAGTGTGCTCATGAATTCATAAATGTTGCATTGCTGTGATCCAGCGCACACAAATGTGTAGTGAAGGTTAGTTCTGAGTCAAAAACATCAAAACCAACATGCTCCACCAGATGCAAATGTACTGACAGCACCTTTCAACCTTGGCTTTCATGCGGTGCAAGATTATAGCATGATGGTTAGAATTTTATAACCACAGCTTCAAGTCAGAAAGCCTTGATCCAGGTGTCAAGATCCAGCCTTCAGAACAGGTGCACAAGTGTGTATGCAGTAAAACACATTATCTCTTGGAATGTGGTTGTACGTACGTAAGCTAGCCACTGGAGGCAGACTACACTTCAATGCTTTTCTCATTCCTGTTCTTGTTCTTGTATCTCTCTCTCTCTCTCGCTCTCTCTCTCACTCTCGCTTTAAAACAATTGCTCTGTGTGAGTGCAACTCTGCAGAGACTGACGTCTCCAAACTGTTTCGAAGGGCTCCATGGTAGTTTTTAGTTTTTAATCAATAAAGCATTTAAGATGCATTACCACTGGGGAAGAGTATTGGGGTGTGCAGAAGGAGTGGGGGTTGAGATAGGGAATATACACCCCATCCCACCCCACACCATCCCACTCCACCCTGCTCCTCCATCAGCACCACCAAATACTAATCAAATGCGAGTTGAGAGCCTTTGACTTGGAGCTGAGAATAAATCAGGTAATAAATTAATTTAATTGATTATCAGAGAGAGAAAGCGGCAGATAATGATGGCGAGAGAGAGAGAGAGAGAGAGAGAGAGAGAGAGAGAGAGAGAGAGAAAGAAGCATTAAAGACAAGCAAGAGGGTTTTGCCTTGAGCTATTGGGTTGTAGTCTAAATCATGCTGACTCACATTTCTTTTAAAAATCAATAAATAATAGCCTGCATGTTTTCAGTCAGGGCCACTAGTTCTGGTCCATTGTAGACCCTCATAATGCTCCTCATTACAACAGTGGCATGCTTACCTGGTTATCACCACACTATCTAGTCTGGAGGCCAGCGATGCAATTTCTCGTTAAAGGTGTTGTTTAAGATGTGGACGGTTATTGGCATGCGTAGCCCATAGCCAATCGTGTCATTTGTATATATTCAAACAAGCTATAAGCTTCCATTTGTCAAGTCTTTCCACCCCTCCCCACTCTCTGATTGGTTCCCTCGCTCAGGCTCCCTCTTTTAGGGCGGCTGCCATGCTGTCTTTCAGATCAGAATGATTTTGCAAAACAGCATGAGATTTCCTATAGGCAAATGGAATGCTGTAGTATTTAAAAATACTTGAATACCGTACTACTGCGTTATGGGGTGGGTCACTAGGGCTCTTTGGTGTAGTGTTCACAGTCTCAATTTGGTACCCCAGAAGGTCTGGGTTTGAGTTCCGGTGAGGCAACTCTACTGCCCTTCGCTATAAAAAACGATGACATACAACAGAGCCTTCAGTAATGCATTACGATTTGGTCATTGACATTCTGGTAACGGAAAATGTAAGGTATAACTGTGTCGATGTCTTAACTGAAGAATATTTTGGCCTATGACCCTGGTTTGGTGAAGGGTTATCGAAAACCTGAATAAAGAATTGACTGTGTGTGCATCTGTCATGGCAACTCATTTTGTTCTGTTTTAAAAATGTTCAGATTTCAAACGACTGTCTTGAATAAAGCACCTTTCTAGTACACAGAGAAAATGTGTGCAAATTCCCTCAGCGTTTAATTTAGGAGCAACTCAAGGTTATGTTTCACCAAATGATGTACCTGTGTAACTGTGTGTGGTAACAAATAACAGTCCCGAATCTTAATGATGTCTACAAGAGTTATTGCTCTAGATTAGCCTACTCAGGCTATTTGTGTAATTCTCTGAGAACTCCTAATGCGGGGGCGTCCAGACTTTGCATGCGTAAAGCTATAAATGTTGCCAGTAAAGAGGTAAATGTTCCTAAGCTCTACTTTCGGTGATGGCACGCTAATTTTTCTTTAGCTTATTGCGTTACACCGTTATCAATTGTCATGAGAAGTTTCTAAAGAGATTGCGTGTTCAGTCTGCTCAGACTCCGGAGGAAGTGGATTTTGACTTTGGTTTGGATTTATTGCCTTAGTTTTTTCGTGTTTTTTCTTTCTCATCTCTCGCTAGGTTGTGAGAGGAATTACAGATGCTTTGAGGAGTAATCCAGATGGGAAATAATTAACTGGGTGTGCTGAGTTCTGTCATCGCCTCTGTTATTTGACGATTTTGTCAGCCCCATTTCTTGGTAGACGCTGACTTAACTATTAACAGCGGCAACACGCAACGCTATGGAGGAGACTTAATGCAGTTCTAAATAGACTGTAACAGTTACAACGGCGAGTGCTTTCATGATGCTAATTGTCAGAACTGATCACATCTAAATTAAACTCAGATCATTAATTGAATAACACGAGCATACACCAATTATTCAAATTCAGATAGATCCATGTAAATGTCTTGATTACCATTAACTGCCAATTAGTAAACTATTCAGCAATTAATGAATCAATTCACAGAGAAAACCATTAAAGAGTGAGTCCATCACATTACTTCTGCACTAACAAACTTTTCACACCAGCGAAATCTGCAGACAGCGCATTTTTTTTTGCTACACTCTTGGTATAACTTTCACCCGTAATTAGCCCAGTCTATTCCTGAACTTGAAGCACTGAAGCACTGTCCTTACAGGAATGGCCTACTTAATATGAAGAAGTCCTGATGCAAATCAGAAGTGATATATTTTCATTTTACTGATAGGTGAGGGGCAAGCAATCCCAAACTGAATAGCTCTGTCGCTGGCTTTATCTCACAGTCCATGAGAGGGAGAAGGAGAGCGGAAGCGATGAGGGAGAAAAAAAGAAAAGAGGAGGCGAGATAAAGATGGGAAGAGTGAAGGAGGTAGAGAAGGAATGGAGGGAAGGAGGGGTGGAGGGAGGGAAGTAGAGTCTTGCCCACCTGCCAGGTGTAAAAACTCTATTCCAAGGTTCCTGTACAAGTGAAAAAAAAGAAAGAAGAACTTTATCTCTAGTAGAGGTCCAGACACTTCAAGTACTGTGCACTTATATATATCCTCAGCAAAATGTCCCTGAAATCTGGGGCTGATGAATTTATTTAGTGGAGAAATTGAAGAGTAAAAAGCTGGTGAAAGGTGTGTGTGGGTCAGTGTCAGCTTGGCTGGTATGAGATGAGTGAAGTTTCAGTCCTGAGTAACGACCATGACACAGGGAGCGGGCACTCATCGCTACCTGCATGGAACTAAAATAGAAATGTGCACAATACTCTAATCATTATCACTCTCCATCACGACTTTGGACCAGATTTCCTTACAAATTGTTACAAAACTGTAGGCCTTCTGATTATCTGGTTGTCAAACTCTCCCGGCTTTGTCCATGAATTGAGTGGACTAAACAGGGAGCGACCTGAACGGGTAATCACATAGTAAACAAAATAGCCACCTACGGAATTACACAAGAGCAGATGGGCTGTGTGTGTGTGTGCATGTGTGCATGCGTGCATGCTTCCGTGCATGTGTGTGTGTGTGTGTGTGTTAAAAATGTAAAGCTCTGTGTTTTGTTCCTGCTCAAAGCAAAATGGCAACAGTTTCTGGTTCCATGAAGCGGCTGAAAGCCTTGAACACAATACAGCTGCACTTAGTCATACCACCCACCAGAACCGCGGACACTGGAACACTGACACATCGGAACTTATTACGTAGAACGTTGAAACCAGAGGGAC
>NC_085867.1:35693222-35723132 GCF_034702125.1 Engraulis encrasicolus | reverse complement strand
TCTCACAGTCGGAGTGCCAATACAGAGGTACACGGCCGAGGCGCCGGTAGCGACCACACACGGCGTGCAGGAGACGGGAAAGGCGCAAGGTAACCGTTGGTATTGTCCACCGCAGTCCTTGCCAGTGGAGAAGCAAGAGATCACTCTAGCCAAGTAAGAGACGCCAAGTTGGAATCACAACGAGGACAAGAAATGGTCCACATCTCCTAGATCTGAACTGGACACCGCACTCCTCTCGACGGCGAGGGGAGAAGCAACCACAGCATTCACCGGTGGCGATGAAACGCGCAAAGGGGAACTTTGCAGGCTTACCGAATACTAGCCACTGGCAGTGTTTATGAAGAGACTTCCCATAAGCCTCTACGAGCGGCGTGGTGACGTGTGCCGCAGCGTCAGACTTCCCTTAAAGGAGCAGCGCTCCATTACATGTGCTAACATAGATTTTTGACAATAAAGTACTCTTGACTTGACTTGACTTGACTCATCGGCCATGGGGCCAGGAGTGAGTCACCTTCACTGAGGGCAGGAGAGTCCTCTGGCCTGAGGTCCGTATGTTAACTCTGAGTTCAAAATAATCACCTGCTCTGAGGGCAGGAGGAGAGACTGCTTTGACCTCAGGCCAGAACGTTACTTCTGTCCTTGGACTAGGAGAGACTCTCCAAACCTGAAGGCAGGAGAGACTCTTCATCCCTGAGGGCTCAGGGCAGAATGTTACCTCTGATCTGAGACCTCTGATGTTATCTCTTACTGAGAGTCTCTCTTTCTCTCTCCCTGAGCTCTTACCTGAATTTATTTACTGTGGTGTTTTTAGGAGGACTTTCCTCTTCTAAAACGTTTAGAAAACAACTGAATATTTCATCATACTCAAATATTACTGAAGTTCATAAATAGATCTTTCAGTTTCTCTCTTTTATCTTTCAATTTTTTCTTCCTGTGTTCTTGACGTCTTAGTCTAACTCACAGTGACAATGACCTCTTTACCTGTACCTCTCATTTCCTGTTTAAACTTGTCATCTTTAATGCTAGCAATATTTAAGGGCGCCTTCATACCGTATGTTTGGCAAACACTGTACGTAATTCTGTTTGAACATTTTAATGTCTGAACCTGCGGTTCCTCTCGCACTGAGCAGGATTACCATTAAAACAACACAAGTAAAACAATCAAAAGTAACTTGTCTAATTACGGTCTAAACTAAGCTCACATTTCCTATTGGTGGGTGAACAATTCAACTCTTGGTGAATTCTGCTCGACAATGATAGAAAGAGCTGACATCGCAGTATCAACATGTATTTTACCATTGGTTGGCAGCACGTGTGAAAACTTCCACACATATCCTATCTGTAACACTCTCACACACAGGGTATGTGTCCACCTTTACTCTGATGTTTACAATACTTTTCAATAATGTTTCATGTTTTAGAATGAAGTCCAGTTGGAGTGCTTCCTGGAACTGTCTGGTTTTTTAAGATGGTGCTCCTGACAAAGGCTTCATGCCGAAACGCGTCGCATTATTTTAATCATGCTATGCCCAACAAAATAAAGCCATTTTAATTACAAAGAAGATGAGTGCCTTTTTTTATGTTTCATGTTTTGTTGTGGCTCATTTGAAGACTTCACATTCAGGTTGTAGCCTATAGGTAGGTGTTGGTATTGTCTCTAGAAACAACTTTTATCCCTTGATAAACGTGCTTATTGTGACAGTTCACACGAGTTACCTTCAGTCGACTCTGTGCCTCTGTTGCTCTGGGTGCGTTCCAATATGCGACCTTGCATCCTCCACTTGTGCTTGTGGCCTCGTACCAGGAAGTAATACGTCGTGATGACATCGCTGACAACAGCGTTATATTTCAATATCTCACAAAACTCAATTGTAAAATCATTTTCTCATTTCAAACAGGATGGTGAATAAAGAATAGTCCCCCAAAAAGTGTTTTGGCTAGGCTGACAGCGGGGAAAATGAATTGTTTTCTCCACCAAGACAGAGCATCAGCAAAACGTCAGGCCACAAGCCCAAGTGGAGGACGCAAGGTCGTATATTGGAATGTACCCTTTATGTTGCCTTTGCAAACTTATTTACTTGGTTCCCTCAGTTCCTAATTACACAGAGATAGAAGGCAAACCCTTTTCTCTCAGCATGATGCAAGGGACAACTCTGGCATCACTACATAAGGATTACACACACACACTTATGTGCAGATAACTTAAGCAGAAAGCTCTAGTTTATTCTTCAGAGCTCTCTCTAATCTCTTTCATTAAAGATTCACAAAGATTGCCCTCGTTTAAATGAAGGAAGCGTTGAACTAAATATATTCTCATTGATGGCAACCCTGAAAAGTGGTGTTATGGAAAAATGCAGATAGACTTTGTTAGGAAGCAAAAACAAGTTATGTAGCCTATGTGTTGTTACTCAACAACTCTCTCTCTCTCTCTCTCTCTCTCTCTCTCTCTCTCTCTCTCTCTCTCTCTCTCTCTCCATTTGTAGCCGCTCTCGATTTGCCAATCTGTCTGAGGTACCCAAACACTAGTAATAACCTCTGGGCTCATATTGATTAGGACTGGCCCACTTGTTATCTTCACAAACATTGCACCTGTTTGCGCTGACCCAGAGTTGAACTGCTGTAACTCTGCTATCCGCATGCACATCACACACACTGAAGGACGCTGGATTAAGGGGATGGTGGGAGAGACGCACAACGCATGCTAGAAGTCCAACATAAACAGGATTATTCATTTGTTTTACTTACCTAAGGGTCTGACTCAGATGCGCCTTTTAAATGAATTTCCAAATACATCCGACACTCTCCTGCATATTGATTATTTATAAGGTAATTAATGATTTAAATGCCAAAAAACAAACAAAACAAATGGTCATACAACTGAATAGATACTTTGTAAAATATACAATGTTAATTATCTCATTGACCTGGAACACACCAAAGAGCATGAGATAAGTTGGCTGTTTCATTAAAACAGACTTAAAAATAAATGTTCTGTTACGTGCGCACAGTGGTCCATATTTCATTAAATTTGGCAGAGAAGTAAGGCTTGAGCCAAGGAACCATTTATTTCCTTTTGGAAGGCAGACCTCCAGTCCTCCAGTTCCCCTATATATTTTGTAAAACAGAAACTTTTTGCAGGCGTCCCTCATTTTGAATCCAGGCCAGGTTTTAATCGCCTCCTCCCAGTCTCATCATGGTACAGCTTTAGTACTGTAAAAAAAGCGATCAGTCCTGCCAAATCAACTCACCACCCACCCAAACAATCAACCAAACCACACAGTAAAAATAGCTGTTCATTTGACATGTTCTGTAGAGAGTATCGTGGGACAGAAAACAAGCCGGAAAATGTTAAATTTACTCTCTAAGTGTTGAATTAACACTTCTGTTTTTTGTGTATGTGCATACGACACGAAATGACACAGCAATGAGCAAGCAATCAAACAACCAACCAAGAAGCGAAAAACAGATTAAATATATATCTATCAGTCTTAATCGTGAAATAATATTTTAAACTGTTTTAAAAATATAGTTTTTTCCTTGAATAAAATCAGCATACTGTATTGGGACTCCCACCAGCTTCCTGCGATCACTGATCGGTCGATATGACGCATAACATCGCACATAAAAGGTCTCGCAGTGCGGCAATTACATCATTTTAACGCCGCATTTCCGACGGGAGCATTTACAGTGAATCACTTTGGCAAATGCAAATTTTTCAACATTGCAAATTTAAAACCAATATATCTAGCCAGTGATTAAGACCTTTGTAATAAAAACCTGGAAGCACTTTGAAAGAGACATTAATAAGAGATTATGGCGGAGCCTGGACCTTGTCCAACGCCTGCTGGCTTTTTTTTCTCCTTTCGCAGTTTCTTTTCTGTCCCGAAGTGATAGCTTCATTGTCTTGCCGAGCTCATTAGTGGCATATAGGTCATTATTAAAAAGATTTGCAGGCTCCATTTTAAACGGGTGGAAAGCTCATTTTTACATTATTTAATGATGTACCAGGAGACTGCGAGAACAATTACTGCAGTGGTGTAGTGTAGCAGTGACTGGCTAGGCTATAGGCAAAGCTGGCCTGGGCTGGGCTGGGCTGGGCTGTATTGAGTTTGGCTATGTTGGGTTGTGTTGCACCACCCGCTGTTTAGCCGTGTCTGATTTCACTGGTTGAAACACCAGCCAGTTGTGGTGCAACGACCCACTTATTACTGACATCAGTGTTGGTCCTTGACACAAAGACACTCAGAAACACACATAGAGTATGCATGTGCACGTGCACCTGCAGGCACACGCACGCACGCACGCACGTACACACACACACACACACACACACACACACACACACACACACACACACACACACACACACACACACACACACACACACATTTCTTATTTCTCCTAATGCCGACCTGTAAATGATGTCTGGTAATGAGCTGGTCAGCAAAGATCACACCGCAGCCCATGAGGCAGGAAGTGAGGCGGGAAGGACCACAGGCACATAACGCCACCCGGCCTAATTACACACACACGCACGCACGCACACACACACACACAGACAATACGCAGACAATACACACAACGAGACAATGACACAAACCCACACACTGGCACACAGAACCACATACACACACACTATCACACACACACTCACACACACACTGAAATACACACATACAAGTATGCAATTGCACAAACACTCATGCACAAACCCACACACTAAAATGCACAATGACACACACACACACACACACACACACACACACACACACACACACACACACACACACACACACACACACACTCACACACACACACACACACGCACACACACACACACACACACACACACACACACACTGTGTGTGCAAAAGCCAGTGGCTATATTTACATTTTACTGTATCCCATGACTTATGCGTGAGTCAGACGGCAAATTGAGCATGAAATCTTGCTTGCAAATTACACGAAGACGTGTAAGTGTGGGGTTGTTATTTCTTTGTGAAAAGAAGATATTACTGACATTCCTGAAATAACTACCTTGAGAACTTGTTTGAGGTGATTGGCATGTATGTGTGTGTGTGTGTGTGTGAGTGAATATTTTGACGTGTTTCTTTCTTTGTGAAAATGTTTGTGATGCAGAGTGCATATTTCAATGTGTGCTTTTGTGTGCATAAATGTGAGTGTATGTGCTCAGTGTGTGTGCTTAGTATGTGTGTGTGTGCACGTGCGTGCAGAGTGCACACGCATAGGGCCGGCCCTTGGCATAGGCAGTATAGGCAAATGCTAAGGGCGTCACTCCAGTAGGGGGCGACACACCAGAGAATCAGGGATAGAAAAAAAAATCTCATGAATCTAATCTAGTCTAACCTAATCTAATCTTAAGAATCTACATCATCACAATGAACAGAATGAAAGTAAATCATTATTAAAATAAATAAACAATGCCTCATTTACCGCCCCTGCACTGTTTAAGATGTTAAATTGTTACCGTTAATGGTTACCATTTCTTCCCATATACTGCGTTGCCACTTAAAGAAATTTTGTGTTAAGTTCTGTTAAAGGAACAGACCACCCTTTTTTGATTTTCACATATTTGCAGTATTTCCCAGCATTGTTCATGAATGTGCATATCATTTTCTTCTCTGTGTTTTCAGTACTTAGATTTATTGGATCAGAATTATTAGCATAGCTTAGCATAATCACTGAAAGTAACTGGTATCTTTAGCATCAAGCCACAAGTGATCACTGGACTGAACTAAATTGCTGTTTTACACTCTGGTGAATGTTACATTCATTTTAAAGTGGTTTAGAAGTACATTTGATGGTGTTTTATTTTGTACCATAGACTTGCATTACTATGCCTAATTTGGGTATACTGTCAAACGGGGCAATGCAAACACATAGACGAAAATTATATGCACATTCATGAATAATGCTTGGAGATACTGCAATTATGTGAAAATCAAAAAAGGGTGGTCTGTTCCTTTAAGTCTGCTACTAAGTTCAAATGAAATGCTATGTAATATTCTCTAGTCTCTATATAACAATCTCAAACCGTATTCTGTGACACTGAATATTTATGCTTAAGCAATGTTCCATTCTGGTGCCTGTTTTGCTATTAAAAAAACTGTGCAATGAAATAATGCTGCCTCTTCAAGAATGTTGTGAGGAACTGCAAACCAACTGTAAAACCACCAAAGTGTTGGGCAGGGTGGCAACAAACTGCACAATTTTGGCGCGAAGGGGGAGATGAACTCATACTCGCCTAGGGCAGCAAATCGACAAGGGCTGGCCCGGCACACGTGTGTGTGTGTGTGTGTGTGTGTGTGTGTGTGTGTGTGTGTGTGTGTGTGTGTGTGTGTGTGTGTGTGTACACATGTTATAAGATAATTCTCAAATGGCAAAGAGAAACGGGCCTAATGTACTGCTGACTGTACAGACCTACTGTAACTTAATCAGGTATTTATAATAGATCAACACCAGGGGGTGTGGATTGGGTTTGGAGGGTTGGGCGAGAGGGTTTGGTTGTGTGTGTGTGTGTGTGTGTGTGTGTGTGTGTGTGTGTGTGTGTGTGTGTGTGTGTGTGTGTGTGTGTTTGTGTGTGTGTGTGTGCATGCGTGTATGTGTAATTGCACATGTACTGTAATTGGCACATATAGGCCTGCTATTTGCGCAAAAGATGAGCCATGTTTGCTCAGTCTCTGTCTTCCTCCCTGCCCTCTGCTCATTTGACTGTCTGTCAGGTATGTGTGCTCTGCTTTTAAGTCCTCTCATCCTTCAAACCTAGCCTGGCTCTCGCGAGACCCCTAGTGCTTCGTGCATCTTCGTTACACTTCGTGAGCTCGCACAGGGGTCTGGTTCAGCCTTGTCGAGCCCGAAGTCCTCGAGTAGAAAATAAACGTGCCCCGACCATTGGATAATGTCAATGAGCCCGCCTCTATGCCTAGATCCAATCATCGTGGAGTGTTTGACGGGTATGACGTAGCATCTTGCGCGACAACACTGTAGTGCTGCTAGCACACCCCACAGTCAGTGGCTAACACAACAACTGCGGCCTGCATACTGTATGAACTCAGCGATTTCAAGTGTTATCAAAACTACCAAGCATTCATTCTTTGAAAGAGGAACAGAAAACAAGGAATTCGTTCTCGCTCTTCTTCCAATGATCCACTGAAGGAGAATGAGCAGGTCTACAGCGCAGCGATGTTCAGTCCTCAACTGTTTACAAGACCAACTTTAAGTGGGGATTTTAGTCGAGAGGTCTATGCCACATATAAATGGTGAGTGAAAACCTCTTGGTTGTTTCTAACGTGTTTTTGATGTGTGTGAAACTGACTGACATGGTAGGCTACAACTGTGAATGCCCCCATAGTTCCGGTAATTCAATATTGTACAAGCCTCATTTCCAGACCTCGCATGCTATGGTGACTGAGTGCTGTTGATCATAATATTATGCCAAGCACATTCAGACCAATTTGTTTATGCTAAGTTCGTGTTAAATTAAATGTACTATCCCCCGTGGTCGCTGTCAATGCAGCATGTCCCAAAACGTCGGCATGTGAGAGATGGAATGTTTATTTCACAACGACATTCTGACTTCAAACTCACCACGATGGCTTCCCCACAGATCTATACATATTGATATAGGTCTGTGGGCTTCCCCTTTTCACTTCTTGCCCTAGTTGTTAACCTGTTTCGATGGTAAAGACTAAACTAATCACAGATTTTGCATGGTTAAGAGACCCACTTCGCGTGGAAACAGAATTAACACAAGAGGGTACTGGAATAAAAACAGGCTGTGAGGCCTGTCACTCACCAGCTACTGGCAAGGACCCCAACTCTCCCTTTCTGTCAGCAGTAAATTTAAAACTAAGTAATAGTAGCCTACTGCTGTTCAGGTCTGAGCCTTAAATAGGTATGAATTAAAATGCAGATACTAGGCCTATAGAGTCTTTAGAATTACAGTTGCCTTGTTTGCAGATTCTATTTTAACATTATGTGTGTCGTTTTCAGGTAGGCACGTCATGGCATTGGCAGCGTCTGCTGGGATTGTCATCACAGACCGGGTCATCCAGCTGCTACACATGTACAGTGGAAATTGAACTAGGCTCTTCCCTCACTTGTACTGTTGTAAACCATCAAATGAACACTCTAGGTAGACAAGACAGTGAGTTCAGTAATGGCTGGCACACAGGGCATGTGCACCACAAGTTTGGAGCCAGCCAGGTCATACGTGTTGCACCTACCACAATTCCATTTCTTTGGTCTTCTGTGTTGAGCCGGTTTCAAAATTCGCCTGTACAACCACATGCGTATAGAATCTACACTACACTACCCTTCCAAGATCTAGACGTTACTGAAAAGTTGGAAATGTTATCAGGGTCTGCTGACAGCTGTACAGAATATGTGTACTTAAATACCAGACGTGCCACTTTCATTATACAAAGCCTAATGAGGCAGCAGTCAACCACAGTCCTTACATTTGACATCAGTTACAAATAACCTATGGTTTTAAGGTACTTCATGCTACTGGTTGTGAGTGAGGCTTTTTGTGACTGACTCTCCCTAATGACAGATTCATAGACATAATGGAACATGTAACACAGCATTAGTTCAGAATCTAACCATCATCCATTGGGAACAAAGAAGTGGAATCTTGTCACAATATCGAATCGAATATTGAACAACAAATGGTGTAAATAATGGTGTACACAAGTAATTGGAACAAATGTAAATACAATTTTATTGTGAAAAGAAAACACTGTCTATTTTTTTTCTCAATGTACAGTAATGAAAGTGTAAATAATGACAAATAAGATATCAATTTATATATACACATTCTTTTTTCTTTTAAATATTGGTTACTGGCAATGCAGGAAACATAGCTTACTAAATGTAGCGTTCTTGGTGATAGGTGATGTATTGTACAAAATGAAAACCCAAATGGTGACACACTCCTGAAATGTTGTAAGTTCTTTAAGGAAAATGCCTTGACATCTTGTTCTGATATTTTGAAAGGCATGGAATCTGTGAGGGGATGTGCTGGGTCCTCTATGCTGTCGTTTCTTCATACACCTCCTGTCAGACACAGGGAAAGGAAGTATAAGAAGTATATTAGACATTTCAGAAGGTTATGTGTGACAATTGTGGCTACATACAAGGTTTTGAACAAAAATAACACGGGAATTGATTGCAACACCTTTTAAAATATTTCTAGGTGACTTAAAGTTCATTAACAACAGGGTAGGCTACTTACTCTGTGTACAGAGTATTTTCCACCCACATGTTGCATTACTGCCCTTGTACATCACTTTGATCAAAAGCGTCTGTCAACTGTAATGTTATGAGGAGTACAGTCTCTTAATGTAGACATTAATGTAGGTTTAGGTGGATAGGGGTGCAGGACAGCACATATACTTTTCAGTTACTCTTACTAAGAATTCAAACATTGGACACCTTCCAAGGCCACAGGTACAGGTGAGGTCAACAAGGGTCCTATTTACCTTGATAATAAGGTTCTCAGTCATTTCACATTCCCACCCTGATGAAAAAAACTAATTGTTTACACAAATGGGTTTTACACCCCTTAACAATACGGCTTTGCTTGCTTCAGTAATGTACTCTTTGCCTCTGCCCTACCAATGGATGTAATAAATCAGACATACCTTATATAACCGTGGGTCTTGGGTCACCTAATAATGGAGAGAGAGAGAGAGAGAGAAAAAAAATAAATCACCATTGATCAATTCACAATGGCACAGTGTGTGTGTGTGTGTCCCAGCTTATGACGGTGAGCACGATTAACTTCGTCGTCCGATCAACTAGGGATGGTCACCTACAACTTCTCGAAGTGCTTAAGTTAGCACACTCAAGAATCGACTATTTGAATTGACCACAGCTGAAGTGTTTGAGAATACAATCGCGCACAATAACAACGGAAAAAGTGCACGGCATGCTCGTCTCGTCGAACCGTAATGCAGTTTCCAAAGTGTATAATAGAAACGCCTCATCCTGTCTCGTCTGACGTGAACAGCTCTTCATCATGCCATCCAAGTTAATCGGACCCGGAGTTAATCGTGCACACCGGGAGTAGTTTATGCTGGCTGGCAATTTTGTCGGAATAACATTTTATCGGTAATCATTTTCAGCGAAATACACATACTTGATTAAGTTTTATTCATCAACACATGTCACATTGGTTGTGCAGGCAAGCAGACGTCCATTTTGTCTGCAATATTTATCACCCCGTCAGAAACTGACAAACCCATGCCCATGATGTGTTCACTAAAAGAAAATATAGCCATTTCAAGACATCTAACTTACCATATCTTTGTTGTGATTTATCTGATGCAAACGATGGCGCCAAATGAGTAGGCGCTGAGGTAGTCTAACAAGTAGGCGGTCCTCCTCCATTGGTGCTAGGGGCTGGTAGCATGCCGCTGTTTGGACAGTGCAGACAGAGTATTCGTGCGCTATGTCGGATTGCCAACCAAAATCCACCGATGCCTTGTGTATTTTGTAACCGTCAGTGGTCAGATGTCGGATACAGGTGGCATACCACAGGCGGCTTGCCGTTCAAACGCCACCAATGATCCACTATACACATGCTAGCTGGACTGGAACTACTGTCAACATGCTAACTGCTCTGTTGTGGCTTCTATCGCGCGTCGCAGACAACTACGTCACGGCCCTTTTCGATGTGATTGGTTGAAGTAGTACGTCACTGTTACCTAATTTCTCCAATCACGTTCAAGCTTTTTTTGAATACACCCACGGGCTAGAACAGCAAGGTTACCACCATAATTCCAGATGGATGACAATCCATCTGCGCGAGGGTCAGGTTACTTCAAACCATATTCTTCCCTCAAATATATTTCAACTGGCCATCCCAAAGAAATCCCATCGCAACTCTCCTAGAAGATTTGCTGGTGCAGTCTGTGTCCCTCTGAAAGCGGCATGGGTTTACATGGCTTTGCTTGGCTTCCAGAATACTCTGCTGCTCAGCGACTGCTATTCTATTCACCACTGACTGTTAGTCAGAGGAGGAGGGGCCGGGGGCCTTGGGGGTTGGGTGGGTGTTTTGGATATTTCTCATAACTGGCACAGAACAATTTTAAGTTTAGGGGGGAGGACATGGTGCTTACTAGCCTACTGTACCCCACCTGACATAGACAGTCTTTCACCACACACACACACACATACACACACGCACACACACAAACAAACACACACACACACACACACACACACACACACACACACACACACACAGACACACACACACACACACACACACACACACACACACACACACACACACACACACACACACACACACACACACACACACACACACACACACACACACACACACACACAAACTCACATATTGCCATATTGCCACACATGTGTGTGTGTGTGTGTGTGTGTACGTGTGTATGTGAGTGTGTATACTGTACGTGCGTGTGTACGTGCCTGTGTGTAGGCCTATGGTACCACTTCTCTGCCTCCCCTCATCCTGACACTGTTTGCCCCTGACAGCACAGCTGGGGACTTGTCACTCTCTTAGGCTTGGAACTCCACCGCAGCTGTGCCTGGGTTCCGGAGTCCTTCTGGAAGTTCCATCTGTGCCAATTCCACATGATCCCTCTGTAGGAGCCCAGTAAAGCCCAGTCAGTCGAGTGCAGATTGGGACAGCAGCGGGGCTTTGGGTTGGCTGGGAGAGGAGAGTGAGGCGGGATAGCTGGTTTTAAGTTATAGGCTATATATCTACATACTATACTGCAGGGGTATTCAATTAAATGTCACAGAGGGTCAGTTTTTTCTAAATCCTCCCAGTAAAGGGGCCGAACATGTCCAAGGTGAGGGTGCGAAACAGCCTTTCCAGACAGAACAGATATTCACTTCTCTATTGCTTAGTAGGCTTGTTATTGTCTATAATGAGACTATTTCAGATAAGATTTCACTCTCAAGTGAATGCATGTAGTTGAAATATCCAAGTAGATACAAAAGTGTATATATATATATTTTTTTCCATTTTGTTCCATTTGAATAGTCCTGCTATACTGCATGTACAGTGTATCCCCCGTCTGTTAGTCAGAAGTACATTTGCCCTGTTTGTCTTTTGCCTTTTTTAAATTATTTTAAATTGATATAGCATGCTGTGTGCTGTTTCCTGTGTCTGTCATGTACTGCATGATATTTCTAAACCCACCAACCACACACATGTATGCACGCACTATGCACACACACATACACATGCATGTACGCACATACACGCACACGCACAGGCACACACACACACACACACACACACACACACACAACCAAACCCTCTCGCCCAACCCTCCAAACCCAATCCACACCCCCTGGTGTTGATCTATTATAAATGCCTGATTAAGTTAGGTCTGCGAGTCAGAAGTACATTAGGTCCATTTCTCTTTTGCCATTTGGGAATTATCGTATAGCATGTGTATAGTATGCTGTGGGCTTTTTGCTGTGCCTGTCATGTGCTGCATTATGAGTTTATTCTCTTCCCAACCACACACACACACACACACACACACACACACACACACACACACACACACACACACACACACACACACACACACACACACACACACACACACACACACACACACACACGTACTGTACACACACACATGCACAGACAGTACACACAAACCCACACATGCACAGACAGTACACACAAACCCACACACAGAACCACACACTCACGCACACGCACACACACACACACACAAATCGCCCCCTCCTCCCTCTCACCCCCTGACCCCTCTGGTTTTGATGTTGTGAGATGAGATATGGAAGTCTGATTAAGCTGAGCGAGACATGAAGCACCCTGACGTGGGCCTCTGGCCTGTCTCTACGGGAGTCCAACAGGCGTTGGTGGCAGGCCCGCCAACAGGGGGCGGACAAGCGGGTATGTTGTCCCGAGCCCAGGGAGATAGCGGGCCCAGAATTGGATTCCCATTATATTGTAGCCTATGTATTGGGTTGGGGGCCATTTCAGATGACTTTGTCCTGGGCCCAACAAAAACTGTCAGTTTCCCTGGTTGGTGGTGCCCACAGTCAGGGCCACCGACAGCTTTGACCAAGTCCAGAACAAAGTCATCTGATAGGGCACCTTCACCCAATACACACAATGCAATGAGCACTCACCTCTGGGCTCCCTCTCTCCCTGGGCCTGGGGCAACTGACCCTTTCGCCCACAAAAGGCACCGCTGGAGACTTACTGGGCACCGCAGAGCACTGCAGGGCGGTGATGGTGAAAAAAGCATGCAGTGTTCTAATAGACAGGGAAGCTGACAAAGGGGGACAAAGGGCTCAGTTGTCCAGAGCCCAGAGAAAGAGAGTGGGCCCAGAGTTGGGTCCTGATTACAGTGTATGTGCTGCTAGAGGGGGTTCTTTCAAATAACTTTGTCCAGGGCCCCTAAGAGAGCTGTAAGCGGGCCTGCTAATGGACAACTAATGGCCTGACAGACCCGCCAGCTAACACAGACGCACAGCTTCATCTTTTTCTGATGTTATTATTATTATTTCTCTGCGCTTGTTCGACTGCCAAGAGGCCACGGAGTCCCTTTGACTGGAGAAATGGTGTACAGGGGTGATAGCAGTCCGGCGCCGCGCCGGAAATCCGGCGTAGCGTGGCTGTAGAAAAAAATAAAATAATAATTTCCCCAAAATTAATAAAATAATAAACTATCGCGTAGGCCTTCATTAATGTATGGTGAAAATAAATGAGCGCGCAACAGCCTGTTGTAAGAGACGCGAAAGGAACCCAAATGAGCAGCAGCCCATAATTGTGTCATACCGACATCTTACTGAAAAATGTATCAATTTGTTACGTCTTGCTCTTGAGTCACTCACCACATCACTGGCGGCAGTCTTCTAGTTCTAGTGAAAGGAGAAGTAGATTGGCTGTCAGTATGCACAGTAAAGAGAGTTCTAGGCCCCTACTGGTTACCCTTCTCAGATATTTTCACTGTCGACGGAGGCAAATCCAAAAATGGCATCTCGTTATACTGAAGAAACGGAAGAAAGTACTATAGGCCAAGTCTAGACCATTTGGATTCCGATAAAAATTAGCAACTATTGTTAGCACAAATCCACATGGCTTGCTAGTTGTGATGGGTGTGTTGAACCGTGTGGATGTCAGTGGAATACTAGTGAAATTCTGTGATCAAGAAAACGTTTGAAGGTAAGGCCATTTAGTTATTAATTTGCCCACTGTGGCATGTTGGCTTGGGCCCGAATGATTTTGCCTTGCGCAGGTTACTCCAAAAACCTGACCATAAACGGCTTATTGATGCGCATAAACGGGCTCAGGGAGAGTATATGTTTGAAATAGGTTCGTCTATTTTCCTCATTTATGTGCGCTAAATGACTGCGCAATGTTGACAAACTTTGATGGAGATGGACGTTCTTTCAAAAAAAGTCTGTATCCTCAAAACGGTAGGCTATGCTATGCCCGTCATGATACTTTTTTTCTAGATGTAGTGCGTAAATGTGGTCTGCATTGGAATAGCGGCTACCATTGCGACATGTCCAAATGACAATGGAATGCTTGGATCGCTAATGTTTGGCAAGCCTAGTTAGCCTACACCCCTTGTAGGCTAGTGTGAGCTGAGTTCGTGGATTTTGGTCTACTGTTGATTGAGGGATGGTGTTTTGCGTCATTCCTGACAAACCACGTGTCAAACTGATTTCAGGGAGATGTTTATATTAGTTATGCTGACTAAACCAACGCGCTCTGTGAAAACCCCCAAACAGCCTCGCACAGGTTCACACAGCCTTTCTCTCTCGCGCGCTCCCTGTCGTAGCCCTTCTGCGTAATCGAATCCAGTTATTCCACGCACGATGCACAGGTTGTATTGTCTGCACGCTCTGGGCTACTTAATCCCTACTCTCGGGCAGGGGGCAATTATCAATATCAGACTCTCATGAACTTCAAATACTTGGCTTGCGTTCATGTGGCCACCACGGTGTCACCTAGACATGCAGTGAATGTTCATCTTATCTTCACGCCCTGTGCTATTTTCATGTAGCTTAATTCGGTCACAGTGGGTTTACATACAGTGTTGAATCTCGCCCTCAAACCCGTGCCTGCAGTTCACCTAGGGAGCGCTGTCGAGACAGCAGAGCTCATAAGGCTGGCGCTAATAACTGACAATTGTGCTCGCTGTCTGCTGAAACTTGACAATATTACTGTAAGTTCTGAGAAACCAATGTGGATTTCAATGAAATGTACAATAACCTGGGAATTATGTCCTTCTGATTTCCTACAGCGTTGGCATTTATGAGTCAGGCTCCGCTAGCATCTTGCTAACAAAATTGCTTTACGGTCGTCGTGATCACAGCAATGCAGCCAGGCGACCAATCAAAACGCAGTGTGTGAAGCCACTCGTGACGTCATATTGACAATAAAGACGTATTTTACAAAGATCCAGCAAGTTTAAACATTCAAACTAACTGCTGTTTGAAAGGATAATCTATCCTGCCTTTTGGAAAAATAAAATGAAACGATGATACCAATTCTCTCCCAAAGCAATGGCAGCATCGTGGTTGAGCTCCATGCGACCCCATTCATTTCAACAGCCTCTGCGCTCCTTGGCGCTCCTCTGCGCTGTCTGGATGGCGCCACTTAGTGGACAGTACCACCCGGAAAAAGTAGCGAGATTCCTCTCTCGTATTACCCATATACTCTCTCTGATTCGGTCCTGTCTTTGTTTTTGTTGCTTTCTGTTATCTTTTCAACTCGTACATGGGCGTGTGTACACGCGAGTGATTTTCATGTATTTTAATTGACTACAACCCAATGCGAAAGTCGCGCAGTAGTCACACAGGCTATATATACTGTCCTGTCCGTAATAACCACTGGTTCTGTCATCCGTGGAGTCGAAATATGCGATGTGAACGTGGGCCTGCATGTAGCCAATCATGCGCTTGTGCCCTAAATATCATGTACCGGTAATTAAAGGGCGTTTCCCTACAACGGAAAGGCAGGGGTTATAGCACAGCCCTTAAACAATCTGTGGTTATAGGTAGACCATGGGGCCACGAGTAGGCTATCTAAACGTATGTCCAGTAGCCTATACAAGTTATATGAGCAATGTCCCAATGAAAATGAAACTTATCAGCTTGCAGCAAATGTCATGTCATTTAAAAGTATTGCTCAATTAATTGGTAATCACCTCCTCTATTTTGGACAGAGTGTAGTTACTGTACTTTGGAGTAGTATTGCCTCCTACTGACCTGTCTTGGTATGGCTGCTACATATGTAGCTTTCAGTTAATTCAATGTGGTAAAATATGCACCATGTTTTCAGAAATGCATTCTGGTGTTGAAATGTTGCATTGGTTCAATACCCACCTCAATAACTTTAGTGCAACATCACAAGCCTAGAATGCATTTCTAACTGCATACGTTGGTATTCGTTTTTACAGCTAGAATTGAACGTGGTGGTCAGTTTCTTTCAGCCAAGTGCTGTAGCCTACCAACAGGGAAATGATCTGTGTTTTCGTGAATAACACTATAGAAATAATGCAAAAATGAAAACATTATCTTAAATGATTGCATAATGTGTTTGAATAATAATAAGGCCTACATTACGTCTCATATGCAGTATGTCCCGTCGTCCCCCGGCCCCCCCTCCCCGACCAGGAAAAAAGTTCAGGCTCAGGATTTTTTTTCACTATCACCCCTGGGTGTAGATTAATGTCCGGACGCATCCCCACTGATCCGCTAATTTGTCTCGTTCCGTCTTGTCTGTGAGGAAGAACATTGGATACTCACGCCTTGCTCCTGCTGTTTCTTCAATCTTGTTCTTATTCTTCCTCCGCCTGTTGTAATACATAAGTTTCCCTTTTTACAAACATTCCTGTCTGCGTGCGCATTGGGGGTCCCTCTGTGACACTTGATTGTTTGGAAACTGCTGTCACTCAAAAAAATGTGCTCCCGTGGTTGGCTGTTGAGCATCTTGCCCCTCCTCACAGCAGGAATGTTAGTAAATAGGAAACCTATCTATACATCCTCTTCTTGCTCTTCTAGTTTCCTGCAGATAAAAACTGTCTATAACTCGTGATTCAAAATGGTGGACATGGAGAAGATTCACCTTTTTCAAGTATGAAATGTGTAATTTTCCCAGTCATAATGAATACTTAGAAATTGATGGTGGTGGTAAATGTTTGTGGAAAAGGTAACATTTGTGAATGAGCAGCAAGACTTCTGGAAATAAATCACTAAAAATATGACATAGGCCTACTCTCTACCTTTAACCTCTGACCAAGTCAGCCTTAGCATGCCTGCAGATCTGTCGTTTCCAGTAACTTTGAGTCATGTGGCGTAAAACAAAGCTACTGGAGAGCAGACCTGACCCTGACAACTTTATAGACAACCATTCTGTGGGCAGAATACCAATGGCGGTCTGTCTAAGTAGACACTATTGGCTTCATTAGAAATTAATGCCTTTCTCCAAAGATGAAATGTGTTTCCTTGCAGAAAAACAAGTCTGTTACCCTTGGCCAGCATCACACCATCTCAAGCTGTCATGTGGTGAAGGTTGTGTGTGAATGTGTGCGTGCGTGCGAGCGTGCGTGCGTGTGTGTGCGCGTGTGCACATGTATGTGTACATGTGTGCGTGTGTGTGCATGCGTGCCGGTGCCGCGTGCGCACATAATGTGTGTGTGTGTGTGTGTGTGTGTGTGTGTAGAGTGCATGTGACCACCTGCTGCTACCCCGTGACTACGGTTGCATCTGGGAGGTCAGAGAGGAGGGGCCAAGCAGCGGGTGAGGAGTATTGAAGAGAGATGAAACAGCGACAACCGGGGAGAGATAATTGCATGGGCCTACCAGGCCCAGCCCCAAGGGCCCAAGAGTCAAGGGGGCCCTGAGGCCCAAACCTCTACATTTCCATGCTCATATTGCGTTAAAACTCACACTTTTAGTGACAGACTTTTTACATTTTTTTCAGGGCACAACCCTCTATACCTCCACCAACATAAACTCTCACATTTGGCCTAAAACCCTGAATCATTTTGTAAACAAGCAACACCCATTGAGGGGCGGCCTTTATTGTTGTCTGTCCCAGGGGCCAATGGAATCATAATCCGTCCCTGTCAACAGTAAGCAGAGCAGTGCAGAGCAGAGAGCGTCTTGAAGCTCCTGATCTAGTACAGCATATCCATCCCCTCGACAGCCGAGACCTGCGCACGACAGCAAGACAGCATTCCGCTTTAATTAGCATATCATTACTTCATTATGACTTTTTAAGTATTTCTTCACGCCACAGATCTTATGTACACACACAAGATCGTATTTTGACATTGCCGATGGCTAATCGTGCAACCATAAGCACCCTCCCTCCCACTTTTATGTTTGCTTTTCCTTTTTGCCTCCCACCCGTTTGTTGTGCATTATGACTGAATATGTGTTTCATTATGGCACAGGTCTTATTATGTACATACAGTATCATATTTCGACATTACCAACCTAATCATGAGCCATCCTTTTTTTAATTTCTTTTTATTTGCCTCCCACATGTTTGTTGTGATGTTTGAGTTACACAAACATGCCAAGCTCCCTCATTGCAACTGACTGCTACAATGTAGCACACGTTGAAAGTGATGTACAACATGAATGGCTGGCTGCCTTCAGGACGTCTGCATACTCCCAGTGAATAATTACGGCAGCACTCAAACTCTCATTTTTTCCTGTATAAATTACTGCCGGTTTCCCTGTATAAATTACAGCATGTGAGTTTCCTAGTTGTCAGGAAGGTTTAAAATAAACCCTGTTTTTAACTATAAATAGTGATAAGTGAAGTGAGAGATGTAAGCTGGTACCTTATGGAGTGCTAAGACTGAGGATTCTCACTTTTTTCTGACTGTTGCTTGGAACAGTGTTTATCTGTCTTTTCAAATCCAAATCTGGCTGTTCAAATGTAATGTTTCAGTACAGATATATTTTTTTAACCTTTATTTTACCAGGAAAAATAGACCCTTTGAGATTAAACATTCATTTTTCAAGGTAACATGACCTGTGCACAGAGATGAAAATTGGGAATATTTGTCTGTACTTTATTTCTATTTTTTTAATCAATTTCATAGGTTTAACTTTTCTAGCTTGAAATAACGCTAATATTACTGATATGATCCTAAAAGGGACCTTTTCGACCCTTAATATATGTCTTATAAATCAACTTTACCAACAGTAATTAGGCATGCACGGGTTTTAGTAACATGTGAAATAAAGTGCAAATGTACTAAAAATAAAGTCTTACCAAAATATTAGTCTACCGTAGTATTTCTTTTTTTCTTTTCTTTTTTCTTTCTTTCTTTCTTTCTTTCTTATTACCTCCGCCAAAGAGGTTGTGTTTTCAGTCACGTTGGTTTGTCTGTCTGTCTGTTTGTTTGTCTGTCTGTCTGTCTGTCTGGTTGTCAGCAGGATAACTCAAAAACGTATGAACGAATTCGAATGAAATTTTGTGGAGTTGTTGGAAATGAAAAAAGGAACAAGTTAAGTTAATCAATTTTAGTGTTGATCAGGATCGCGGTCTAGATCCAGGAATTAAAAGGTTCTCTACCATTGCGGGATAGGGTGAATTTTGAGATTGCAGTTTCTAACTCTAACACAAAAACAAGGCAGAAAGACTTGGAAAAAATAGGGTGTAATATAGACAAACTTTCTATCAAACAGCTTTCTTGGCGGAGGTCTGCACTCTCTGAGTGCATTTCTAGTTTTCTTATCTTCTTTCTTTTTATGTCTTTCTTTTATATCTTTCTTTGTCCGCTTTCTGACTTGACCTGACAATTGAGCAGTGTGTTTACCTCATGCAGTTTGGAGATTTCTGGAAGGAAGAGATATCAAAGGGAAGCCCTGGTACATATAACAGGCGGAGAGATGAGAGACTCCAACACAGTCACTGTTACAGTACTTATGTAATATGTATCACTGTAAGGAAACTTGACAAGTGGAAACAAACAACACATGTGAAAGGTGGTAAAACATTTCATCACACATTGGCGTTTGATAGCATGATAATAACGAAACTCTTTTTTAATTATACAATTTACATGTGTGCTAGCTATCTCTCTCAAATCCTTCTGCAAAAAAAAAAAAAAAAAACGGAACGAAAGACAGCGCCAACGTTGAAGAACAGTGTGGCACCAGACAGAGGAAAAACACGATGCCAACCCCCACATGGCGAGGTAGCGCTGCTCCATGCTCCATATGGACTTTAATCAGTTTCCCTTCCAGAAATACACTCAGGCATCTGCCGGGCCGCCTCAGTGCGGCGGAGATCAGAGGGAATCGCTAAAGCGCTCCGTCTGATCATAGTGTTTTGTCAAGCTCTTGTGCTCACTGCACTCCTGCACAGCACTGCACACTCTGCAAGGTTCATACCACACAAACACACACACGCACGCATGCAGGTGCACACACACAAATGCACATAGACGCACAAACACACACACACACACACACACACACACACACTCTGCAAGGTTCATACCACACAAACACAGAAGCAGACATGCACGCAGGTGCACACAAACTTACAATACACACACACACACACACACACACACAGACATACATGCACACAAACATACAGTACACACACATGCACACGCATATGCACGCATACGCACACACACACACATCCACCCTACACTCTTCCTATACCACACACACACATACACGCACGCACGTGCACACTCACGCATGCACACACGTGCACACACACATGCACACGCACGCACACATGCAAACGCACGCACGCACGCACGCACACACACACACATAGCTACGCTATGTCTAAACTAGTAGACATCCAATAACATCACGAAGACCACCAGCTTTTACTTTGCTACTTTCATAGCGTCGCTAGTTTTTTGTTACCGTTTTTTTTTTTCACTTACTCGTTCATCCATGTCAAACTCGTGCATGGTCTTTCCGATGGCGTGGGCATTATTAGGAAACGACAACTCCATCGTAGGTAGTTGCGAGGACCTCGCAAATATCAGACGACTTCTGACAGCAGGGCTACACGGTTTTGACAGACAGCTGTCATGCTCCTCCACTCATGCCGTTTTCGCTCCACCACCACCACTCCATTTCAGCGTCACTACAGTTGCAAGTTGCATTCACCGACACATAACCTTGCTCTAACCACTGCCACATTCTTTTTCACCCGTCCAAAACCTACAAAACCGAAGTAATCCGCGCTAGTCCGCTCATTGGAAATATTTGATCAACAGTAGTTCCAGCGCGGGCATCTAACACGCAGCCAATGAATGTGAAGCTGCGTTATTGTGATTAACGGCCAGCCAATGGGTGTGGGCTACATCATGACGGTAGGCCTAATGTTTATGGGTAATGTAGGCGCCGTTTTACGTTCATCAGACGGCAGTCAGCCACAGATCTGTGCTGGCAGCTGTTTGACGTTTGGGCGCGCGCTAGAGTCTACCGGCCAAATTGGCTAGTGGATGATTTTTTCTACTAGCCAAAATGGATTTTCACCCGCATTTGGCGTGTTGGCGTGCGTTAATTTAGAGCCCTGATTGTTTATGAGGGAAAAAAGTATATGTCTACGTAGTGCAGCAATTAATCTTTCAAAAAATCCAAGTGGTCACAATGTTGGTCTATTCATTGATTATTTATTTACGTTGATAAAGCAATTTGCTGAAAATATGTCCTTTGGTGTGACGTTAAGAAATAAATGTATTAAGTAATGTAGAAATGGCTTGAAGGAGTTTTATGAACATTGTTACACTCTTCATATTTATTGCAATTTTTTAAATTCTTAATTTAATGAGAAATTACCATTTAAGTATTTTTTTTCCCATTAGAAGTGAGATTATTAGAAACCTTTGAGGAAAAACAGGGATATCTTTCTTTTAAATGTTCAAAATTGTCCGAATTTATACTAACTTTTCAGGGACGATAATTTGTTCTTCCCTAATGCAATATTCAGTGTTTATCAAACATATTGTTTAGCTCAAACAAATATTTGAGCCTTTAAAACATGTCACACCGTAGGACATTCATGTCACGCTAAAGGACAGAAATGCAAAACTGAGCCAGAAACAAATATATCAACATGATTATTTTGTCTTTTGATCATAATATAATGTTGTAGTCAATATGGACCTACACCTTACACTTATAAGTCTTTGAATCGTCGATTATCAGCCTATCGTAACTCTTAATGACAGCCATGCGGTCATTGAATGTAACCTGCAGAGCTCATAAGACTCATACTGAAGGGTGACCTTGGCATGACCATCACACTTTTGTAGGTATGCTATGACTGTCACACCATTGAACCTGTAGTGTGTAGTGGCCAGTGCCTGTTTGGTATCTCAAGCTGGACAGCACATTTATGCTGTATATTGAGCTCTCCACAGCATACTTTATTCATCTATACTCCTCTATATACAGTACTCTCTCACTGATCTTTCCTTCACTGTTACCGTTATATTTTATGGTTTCAAAGCACCATTAATGACATTTTATATCATTTGACAGTATCTAAAATCAACAGCAAATGTTCATCAACAATGCATCAAAGTATAAATTCCAAAGGCCAATAAAGGAATACATAATTTGAATACACAATATTTATCTAGTCAAACAACAAAAAAAAAAATGTACTACCAGTTGTTTTAAAAGCTATTTCTCAAATATCTAGTCCCTTGGTGTGACCTGTTTGTCCTTTGGTGTGATACTCCAAAGTGTCACACCATAGGACTTTTACCATCACACCATAGGACTTTTGAGCTTTTGAGTTAATTTAAAGCCATGTCGTTGCCAACTGAAATACAATTTCACCTTTAGTAAGATGCATTTTCATACATCTACATAAGAAAAAAATATGAAAAATATACACTATTGTCAAAATGTATTTTATGGCTGTCACACCAAAGGACTACAAAACTAATACATCTTGTGGTAGAAAAACATAATTGATTGACTGAAGAACTCTGAGAGAAAAATCTAAAATCCACCCTTGCCATTGGCTTCTTAAGGGTCTAAAGTCAAAATGTATGTACCGCTGGAGCTTCAACAATAGATAATTATCCACAGAATTAACCAAAAAAATGATGTCACACCACAGGACATTGTTTTCTGCGACAAAGTTTCACAAGTCCATACGGTCTCAGAAAAACAGGAAAAAAATTAAGCATTGCCACTTGCTAAAATAGACACCTTGAAAAACATGCCAGGGTTGTTTAGACAAATGACTGAGCTTTGATAATTTATTTAAAAATGTTTTAATATGGAGAACCAGGCTTGCCTCAGTCACACCATAGGACAAATGTGACATTTGACTCAAAATTAAGTATACTTATTTAAGCTCTGGATTTATTACACATTACTTTTTCACAACAACAACATTAGTTTAATCATTTAAAGCATTGACAATTTTTAACTTAATTTTAAGAGTCTGCGACAGCAAAATTTACACGTCACGTCATCTACCCATGTGTGTGTGGAAAAATGTATTTTCTGAGCTGTCAGAAATGTTTATGTCCATTCTGTGCACATCTGTCTTTGCAGTTACTGATCTATAGGTTGAGTCATGCTACCAGAGCAGACAGTAGTCTATAAAGCATGAAAAAAGACAGTTGGCTGATATATCTGCAACCTGCCCTGACCCTCAGTAAGTGGAGAACACACGCATCACACTCAAGTATAAATGTCACAATCACACACACACACACACACACACACACACACACACACACACACACACATGCACACACGCACACACACACACGTTCTGATGAGAAACAGCTGGCTTTCAACAGAAGGCATCGAGGGGCGGGTGGGGTGGAGTGTCCCTGGACAGGACCTATTCTCTTTCGACCACAATAGCTTTTTAGTGGTTTCCGTGTCTGTCGCAGGAGAAAGGGGTCAATCAGCCGGTTGTCAAGGGGGCAGCTGTGACGGTAATGTGGCATTGATTGGGCCAGCAGAGGCAGTTAGGTCCCGACACTTGTCAAAATTGCTCGGGCAGATTACAGATTACTCATGCCTGGTCTGTTATCAGATTCAGGGTTTTTTTTTTGCTTTGTGAAATATGATGGGTCTCAGCGGTTTGCACATTGCAATCTTGAATAGCTTCCACACATGGACACGTATACAGACAGATACACTCACGTAAACACACCATCAAGAGGTTAACATCAGCCGTGTGTTTTGTGGACTATGGGTGGGATGTGGGATGGCACACACACCCACGCAAGCACACATGCACGGCCCGCACGCGCACACACACACACACACACACACACCACACTCACCACACACACACACACACACACACACACACACACACACACACACACACACACACACACACACACACACACACACACACACACACACACACACACACACAATGTTAAGGAGTGAATATCAGCAGGGCTGTGGTACAATCAGCCTGCCTGATTGGTCTGGTGGGAAAAGCAGTCTCTATCTCATAAACACACACACACACACACACACACACGCACGCACGCACGCACGCACACACACACACACACACACACACACCTGACAACACGTGTGCCCACACATGGCACATGGTTTAGGTGTTCTCTACAGAACAAAAAGTGTCTCCTCGTTCAACGGAAACAAATAGATCGCAGTGACAAATAGACTTGGCAAGCAAATATAATCTGTGTGTATGTGTGTGTGTGCGTGTGCGTGTGCGTGTGCGTGTACGTGTGCATGTGTGTGTGTGTCACAGAGACAGACCAGATGGAGCATGCCAGAGCCTTGGAGGCTTCTCTCTCTCTCAAGGAGAAGAGAAGAGAAGAGAAGAGAAGAGAAGAGAAGAGAAGAGAAGAGAAGAGACGGCGATTCAGTCAGTGTGTGTGTGTGCGTGCGTGCGTGCGTGCGTGCGTGCGCGTGTGTGTGTGTGTGTGCGTGCACGTGCCCACGTGTGTTTGAGCTTCTGCATGTCTGTGTGTGTTCTCTTCTGCTCTGTTCACACAGTCCACCACCAACGACTGTCCTTGTGTTTGTATGAGCATACAATACAGAGACAGGAAGCAATGAGGAACCAATCAAGACATGGCCTTGGGTACATATCTTAAAATGGTGTCATATGGTGTTAATCCTACCCTCAGAGAGTTGATGTATGTTCTTCTAGATGGTATTTGGTCCCAGAGTTCTCTCAGTGTTGATTTATTGTACAGTGTGTGTGTGAGTGTGTGAGCATACACTACACAGAGAGCAATGAGGAACTAACCGAGACAGGGGAAGATGTGTTGAAGAGTGCTTAGCACTTACCTGTAAGGCCAGATACACACCAGAGCATGTGTGTGGGGGGGTCTTTCCGCCGCGTCTCGGACGGTGTGCTCTACTCAGCACACTTCACACTGACCGCATCAGCAGAGATATTGTAGACAGCTATACTTCATTTTGGTTCTTTTCCGATATCCACTTTATGTCAGGTGAACGCCCCTTTAGGAGACCTTCGGTTAGGAGACCTTCGGAGTCCTGAGGTTGAGAATAAATGAAGTCCTATTAGCGCTGTAGACGTCTTGTGCAAACACCTCAAAAAGACAAGAAGAAGGAGGGGACAACGGCCCCTTAGGAGACCCAACTTGGTCACACGTTTTCGCATTGAGTGGGCACTGATAGGTGATAAACTTCCAGTGTCTTTGGCGTCGGCATTCGCAGCCAGTCAAATCCCATCCTACCCCCACACCCCCCCCCCCCACCCCCCCACAGTCAACGCTGTTTTACCACTTTGCCATTCATTTCAATGGGACACAGCCAGCTGCTGCAGCGAAAGTCCTGCTGGAGTTGGATTTTCTAAATGTCGTACGGCTCTGAGTCGTGTCCTGTGCCGCTACCGCCCGACTAGTAGCCATGTTGGTGAGGAAGATCTAAAGTCTGTTCCCATGCATTATTTCTCGCCGCTTAAAAATCACTTCAGTCCCTATACGGCAGCGGCATGTCTGGTGTGAAATGCCCTCAAATGCGAAGTGCAAAGTGTTAAATCCACTCTCTAAGTGCTGAGGTAACACCACATTTTTTGGGCCTGCCTGAAGACAGCAGAAGATGCGTTGAGTGCTAAGAGTGCTAGGCAAGAGTTCCGAGAGCTTTTCAGGGGCTGCACAGTAAAAAAAAAAAAAATGGAGTGTCAACTCAACACTTACGTACAGTGTACTCCTGGATCAAATACACATAGAAAGTGTTAAATCAACTCTCCAAGTGCTGACCTAACAGTGCATTTTTTTGTGTGCGCTTGAGGACAGGAGAAGATGCATTGAAGAGTGCTAAGCCAGAGATCCAAGAGTGTTTCAGAGGCCCGCCTGCCTGCAGACAGCATTGTTTGAGGAGCAGTTACACCACTGTGTCCTTGTGGGCTGCACAGCTTTGAAGGGAGCAATTACTGTGACTATCGTCAGAGTCTCCCTCCAATTTTACTGCTTCATCTTCCACCATTGCTCACGTCTTGTTTGTTCAGTTTGTCAGGGTTGTGCAACAAGCGATGGTGCCCATGTAGAGAACAGAATGGCACAAAACGAGTTTAGGCAAAGTTCGAGAAACGAGCAGGCAAAGACAGATCCTTTCTCTCTATGTTTCTCTGTTCCTCCCTCTCTGTCTCTGTCTCTCTCTTTCTCTCTCTCTCACACACACACACACACACACACACACACACACACACGCTGCAGGGATATGTTGCATAACCTTTCAATATCTGGTAGAGAAGTCCTCCGTCTCCCCAGATCCATAGTGTCTAAAAGAACTCTACTCTGTCTTCACCCCTGTACTACCAGGGATAAATGCAATCTATATAGATTTAGTTTTCTGATTTAGTTTTACACTGTTGGCCGCTCAATTCGGGCATTTTAACATATTTCTTTAACAAGCAATGAGGGGACCATAGCTTTTAAACATTTAGGATGTTTTATGCTTTTAGCTCTTGACAAGTGATTTCCCTCAAAGAGGCTGATCGGATTTCAGTGTCTGACTCAGAATGTCAGTATTAAAGATAATAACGTTTTGTGCCGACCACCCACTGAAATAAAGTAAACTCGCAAGTGTCCGTTTACTGAACGTCCCCATGGCAACATAGACCATAGACTACTAGACCAAAGCCTCATGAGAATCAGAGGTTGTGCTGGCTAGATAGCACATTAGCAATGATGAAGTATAGAGAGAGGGTAGGAGGGAATGGGATCTGAGTCGAAAGATCGAAAATTGAAAGTTTTGTTGTTGATGCTGTTGCTGTTTTAACTAAACGTTTTTTTTTTTTAAATCAAAGATTGTGTAATGGACACAAATACTGTATGATTATGTGATCTACAACTCACCTGTCAAAGATGGCAAAGCAGCTTTACAAATAGGCGGTAGCAGGGGGGGAGGGGGGTACTTTAAAAAGTATCCACAAAACAATACATACCACCACTGAAAGAATATGCACCATGCTGCACTATTTAAAAGTATTCCCAGTGTGGATAAGTTTTTAAACAAACAGCATATGGAGAAATTGAACTTTTGATCTTACAGAAGACACAGAAGAGATATGGTCAAACTTTAAATTAGCCGAGAAAGTTGATAGAACAGACAGAACCAGGCCTGTAAGTTTTGGATTCACACTTTCACACTGTTAAATGGACAGATAGATAGATGGGAGAGAGAGAGAGAGAGAGAGAGAGAGAGAGAGAGAGAGAGAGAGAGAGAGAGAGAGAGAGAGAGAGAGACTGTTAGAGGTGGAGTTAGACACATATAGAGAGATGGATAGATAGATATTTCAAGAGATAAATGAAAAAAAATTCTACAGCTAAATTTAGAGGCTTCAAATAAGCTGGCAGAGCTGAGCGGGTTGAGGGTGATGGCTGGTGCTGACTTCTCTCCTCACTTCCTCTTTCCATCACTTCTTCCCTTCCTTCCTTCCTTCCTTCCTTCCTTCCTTCCTTCCTTCCTTCCTTCCTTCCTTCCTGCCTTCCTTCCTTCCTTCCTTCCTACCCTTTTCTCCTTCCATCCGTTCTCTTTTCTCTCTCCTACCATTATTCACTCCTTCTGACTTCCTCTCTCATTTCCATCATTCTTTTCTTTTCCTTACACCTACCCCTTCCCTCCTTCCTCCCGTCCTCTTTTCTCTGTGTCCTTCCTTCCTTCCTTCCTTCCTTCCTTCTCTGCTCTTTTTCTCTCTCCCACCGTTCAGCAAAACTCATCCGGTTACATAATCTCTGAGAAATTAATTAAGGCTGAGGTGCCACAGCAGGCTGAGTAGGTGTGTGTGCGTGTGCGTGTGTGCGTTTGTGTGTGTGTGTGCGTGTGCACATGTGTGTGTGTGTGTGTGTGCGTGTACGTGTGTGTGTGTGTGTGTGTGTGTGACTGACTGTCAGAGAGGGGGGCAGCGCTGTGTTTGAGTGATGTAAAGTATTTAGCAAGATAAAGCCTTCTGGTTATGGGTCTCCAGAGATGGCGTACACACCGATAGGTGCGTTGCACTGTGAAGAAGGACGGTTTGTCCGAAACGTCGAGCCATTAAATATTTGGGAGCATTTAACAGTGTTGCGGACCTTTATTTTCTTTTCAGTTATCTTACGTTTGGTCCAGCACCTGTGCCACTGATGTGCGCGCATTCTTTGGCTTTCTGGATACACACCGATAGGCTCACACACCCTTGCACACGCCCACATACACTGACGTGGACTAACAGAGTGATCCTCAAAAGTGGTCCTCAAAGTGGTCATGACAGTGTGTGGCTTTTTCTATCTTAGTTTGGTAGTGTGTGGTGCCTGTGTGCATGCAGAGAGAGAGAGAGAGAGAGAGAGAGAGAGAGAGAGAGAGAGAGAGAGAGAGAGAGACAGAGAGAGAGAGAGACAGAGAGACAGAGACAGAGAGAAAGACAGAGAGAAAGTTGTGTGCGTGTGTGCAGGTGTGTGTGTGTGTGTGTGTGTGTGTGTGTGTGTGTGTGCGCGTGCAAACGTGTAGGTGTTTGTGTGTGCGACTGTGTGTGCATGTGTGTGTTTGTGTTGTGTCCTCTCTGTCACACTGTGTCTCTCTCCACGCCGCTCTGTATCAACTTCAGTAAAGCCGGGCATACACTGTGCGATATTTTCACTCGTGGGTCTTAAGCTTCTGCTCACACTGCACGATGGAATTTCACTGTTTAAAAGTTCACAGCTCACGACTCACGTCCTCACACTACACGAGCCGACAGTCGGATGCGACCGAAATGCTTCCACCGTACGACGCGACAGGCATGTTTCCCCGGTCTGCAGAGGAGGGAACATGCGCACCTGAGGTGGAGATGAGGTCGCGCTCAACAGCGAATCGCACGGCCCTATTAATTTGTGCATGTGAAGGGTCAACTCGGGTCGTAGCAATGCATTAACTCTGCGATTTATGCACGAGCCACGACCAGAATTTCAAACCGTTTTGATTTTCTTGCGACCCTGCGATTGCACGATCGTGAGGCGAAATCACTTGTCGTTACCCCATGTACACTGCACGATGCGAGACTCACGATTGACCTGCGATTGAGCAAGAAATCGGCCCGACTCTCAAAAAGTCGTGCGAGTGCCAAATCGGGGCAAAATCGGGACAGAAGTCGCACAGTGTAAGCCTAGCTTTAGGCTGATAGATGGAAGGAAGGATGTGTGGGATGAATAAGTGGACGAGACTCTGTGTGTGTGTGTGTGTGTGTGTGTGTGTGTGTGTGTGTGTGTGTGTGTGTGTGTGTGTGTGTACTGTACAAGTATGTGTGGTGTGCAGTGTGTGCAGTTCTGTGTTCCGACCCCGGCACTGCGCGCGTGTGTGTGTGTGTGTGTGTGTGTGTGTGTGTGTGTGTGTGTGTGTGTGTGTGTGTGTGTGTGTGTGTGTGTGTGTGTGTGTGTGTGTGTGCGTGCG
>NC_085867.1:35628222-35690722 GCF_034702125.1 Engraulis encrasicolus | reverse complement strand
CATTTGATTATAATTGCGATGTCATCATCACGTTCGCATAAATTAGCATAAATCATTGATAATTAATAGCTGGAATAGATTTGGTAAAGCTATGCTATTGTACACATGTAGTTAAGTACTATGCGATAAGGAAGGTACACTGATGACACTTAGATCAGTGATTTTTGAGCAGACATACATTGAAGAAAACCGTTGCCACGGCAACGTCAAACATGATAAACCTAATATTTTGTTACTAAATGGTAGTGCACTCAATTTGAGGAAAAGTCACAAAGTTTCATAGAGTCAGAGTACGTCATTAAGGAATTGTTTGACATCAAGGCTGGTGCGGGCACTTTCGTCCCTCCCAACCCAGTCTGGATAGGGTTCATGGGTGTTGGAGAGTGGGAAAGGTACTGTCACATACTCTATGTGTTTACACACCAAATAGAGATTGTGTACACTCATCACCCATAGCATAGAGGCTGTTTAAACCATTAGAAAGGAAGAGAAGGACAGATTGCACGTCACAGGAAACGGCTGATCTTCTTCAAGGACTACACCTTGTAAAGCACCAACAGCACACAGCGGAAATGAAGACCAAAGGAATGTAGGTGTGCAGAAAGGAATATAATTCAAGGACGACATCCAAAAGCGGGGTTCACGTAAGGTCAGTTCAATATTGCTTGTTATTTTCACATTTAAGATCACATTTGTGTGCAAAGTGGAAAATCTCTATTGGTGTTATCCCCTCTTTTTTGTGACATTCACATAAAATTCTCTCTATCAACAAGCTGACAATGAAACTGATAGATATTTGTCTATCAAACACAACATGCTGACAGCAGTCTGTTTTGTAGCAATAGCAATAAAAGTAAGTTTCATTATTTTACAGTTGAATTATTTTAAATCGTCAAGAATTAAACCATATGCCCTGCCGTGGCCAAACGGTATGGCACTGGGTTACTACGCCAGCGACCTGGGTTCGATTCCGGCCCAGGTCATTTGCAGATCCTTCCCCATCTCTCTCTTCCACTTGCTTCCTGTCACCATCTCCAACTGTCCGATTAAATAAAGGCAAAAAAACCCTAATATATATATATATATATTTAAATACACCGGTATATATGATATATAAAGTAAATCACATTTGGCATATTGCATTCAACCACACACACCAATACCATTCATGACAGGAAAAATTGTAAAGCAACTAATTTCGCACTGAGCATTGATTTAAAAATCAAAAAGAAAGGGGGGTTTCTGTAAATGCAATATAAAAAAGAAGTGAAAAGAGACAAAACCTAAAATACAAGTCTCACCAAATAAAAAATACTTGAGTGAAGTACAGATAAATGCATGCTGCCTTAGAACTGTAAAAACGTACATGTGCTCCATTACTGTCCTCTTCTGGTCATGAAGATTTAGGGTATTTTCACACCCCTTTTAGTCCCCTTTTAAGAGAACCAAACTCAGTCCTCTTGAAGTGGACAAAAAAGGAAACCAATAGCAAAAGGAATCAGTTCTGTTTTTGCTCATATTGTGAGCGTAATACACAAAGAACTGGCTGATCTTTCTGATTCCGTTACAGTTTTACGGTGTGTCAGTCCTCTCTTTGATCACACCCTTTGTTCGAGAGTTCTCCTAAACCCTATCAGACTGGGCTTTTTTGGCATTCTTAGGCCTGGGGTGGGGGCTCTTTTGACCCCCCCCCCTCATAACTCATGAACGGAATACCGTATGACCACCAAACTTGAGGGAGATGTTCTACATATGGAAATCTATGAATGACATAATTTTGGTGTCATTATTTGGTACTATGACGTCATTATGACATTATTATCTGATTTTAATGCCAAAAATCGTCATAATGTATTTTCCATCAAAAGTAGGTAATGCACTTAAATTTAATGGTTATATGCTTCAGACCACTTAAATGCTCACAAAGGTGTCTGATGCTAATGGAAATAACAACAAAATATGAAAAGGAACAATAATGAGACTTAGATCAGTGATTTTTGGTCGAACATACCTATCATATTCATATCATTTTCATATCAGAAAACCGTTGCCATGGCAACGGCAAAAGTGATAAACCTAATCTTTTGAAACTAAATTATAGCCAACTAAATTTTTGGAAAAGTCACCAAGACCACTTCCGAGGGGTCTACGTATATGCACACATGCACAGAACACGCTGAGTCACAGGTCTGAGTTCGCTTAAATGGCTGAAAGGGACCAGGTGTGAAAACAACCTTACAGTATGGAACGTGGCAGACACTCATGTATCTACATACGTCTGCATCAAATAGAGATAAGAAAAGAGGGATTACAGAGTAGATGTCATCACAGCGGCTTGGCCACGATGGGAGTCACATTCCTTCTACGAGGCATGAAGATGAACTGCAATGGCACTACCGCCAGGGTTGGACTGTGGAACAGTCATTGGGCACAGTGAATGTTTGTCAGCTGTCCTTAATCATCCCCCGCAATTAATGCTGACCGACAGCTGCAGTAAATTTGGCCACAAACTGAACACTGACAACTGGATATCCTATTTCCACCAATTTTGTCGAGTTTCCGGGTTTTGGGGAGTCACAATTTGTATCCATCATGGTGTCCAACCCAGAGCCATCTAATAACAGAGTTGCGCAAACCGGGGACCAGGAAGTCGGTTGGTGATGTGATTCACGTAGATTAAAATGTTTCTTAACAGTAAACTTCTGTTCGTTGGAAACTAACACAGAACCATCACATACCAAAAATAGATTAAGTACAAACAAATTACATTACCTTTACCACATTTTCTGTGTTCTACGGCCACCTCCTGGAACTAAGTAACTTCTAATAGAACTAAAGTCAATGAGGATTTCCATGTTAACGCTCCGTAAGGCTCCATGAGAGCCGCCATTGCTGTGGAAAGATTGGTCCATAGAGGTCTATGGGAGTGGCGTAACTCTGATATTAGATGGCTCTGGTCCAACCCACTGACTTTGCGCACCCGAGTTACTTTTCCATCCACTCGTGTCCTTGGGCCACGCCCCCATTCTACACCGTGGCCAATGCATCTCCCCCCCGAGTGATAGCCTAGTTCTCATCCAATCTAAATTCTTTGGTCTGCATTGAGAAAATACATCTCCAATGGAGAGTTGTCATTGTATTGTGTGCACTGTGTGCTGTGATAGCAATAGCCAATTGGATTTACGGTACTTGTACTTTTCTATTTCACATTTTCAACATTTTCAGGTTTAATTATCACGGAGGGTAATAAGATGGCACTGAACATTAATCTAGGGATTTGACTCGGTAGTGATCCTTAAGTCAAATAGTGAGTCATTCAAATGTCTAATAATTAGCTTCTCTTCCTTAAAAATGTACTGTAACCACTAATAGTAGCCTTCTATTTGTCCCATTTGTTGCAGTGGTGGTACACCTCTCTCTCTCTCTCTCTCTCTCTCTCTCTCTCTCTCTCTCTCTCTCTCTCTCTCTCTCTCTCTCTCTCTCTCTCTCTCTCTCTCACACACACACACACACACACACACACACACACACACACACACACACACACACACACACACACACACACACACACACACACTTAACAGATTTAACATTAAACATTTAACAGATATAAAAACATTTAAAAACACAGAAGGTGGGAGATGGGGTGGTAAAGATAGACGAGTAATCTAGGATAGAAAGAAAGATCTACAGAATGTAAAATGGCTTAACACACAACGATCTCTGCTTCTTCCTAGTGGAATTTAACAACTGAACAGCAGAGGGTATGAATGAATTGTTGTATCTATTGGTCCTAGCTAATGGGCCTTTAAAATGGGAACCAGAAGGTAATTCCTTATGAAGGGGATGAGAGTAATTTGCAGATGTGCAGTACTTTCCTTGTAAGGTGGGTGAGACGCGACAATCAAAGTCGATTTCCCATCCTTGACCCAAGCATATGGTGACCAAACATCCTGCTTTCAAATCTTTTTTTTTAATATATATAAAGTAATGAAAATCTTTGGTTTCCATGGTTAAGAGGAAAGCTATAACTTGTGTTCAATGAAAGCCCAGCAGCAGTCTGTTCTCTTGATAGACAGAAAGCCACCGTTACGTTGCCATCTCCACATGTGGCGGTGGAATCAGCGGAAACATTTTCACATGAGAAGAAAGGTCCAGGGGGAGCCTGAGTCATTTCCCGGTGTTTCAACACAAGAACACGTCGGGTCAAATTGCCCACCTACTCATCCACCCAAACGCTCCACGCCAGCACCTCTGTTCCTCCCAAAGACATTAATTACGGGCCAAATCATCTGGCCGTCCTGCCTCTTTATCCCGGCATGGGGATGACTGCTGATGGCCGCTAATGGCTAATGGCTAATAGCTAATGGTGTCCTGCGCGGTAATTATTATTCCCCACTGCCCATCTGCTTATGATGACAGGTGTAGTCGCAGGGCTCAAGGCAGAACAAGCTTGAAGTGTAAATTGCCTATGATGTTAAAGGAGAGAGAGCGAGAGACAGAGAGAGGGGGGGGGGTTCTCAGGATTTTGAAAGAGGAAGAAAGACAGAGGCACAGAGCATATAGCATATATGACAGTGGCCAGGGCCGCTGACAGCTTTGGCCAGGCCCGGGACAAAGTCCTCAAAAAGGGTCCCCACTCCATACATTCGATGTAATGAAGACCTAAATCTGAGCCCCATCTCTCCCTGGGCCCAGGAAATGTACCCCTTTGCCCCCCCCCCCCCCCCCACCCCCCCACCCCCCCCCCCTCCCCCCCCCCCCCCCCCCCCCCCCCCCCCCCCCCCCCCCCCCACGTCAGCTTCTCTTACAGTTGCTGCAGTAAGCTTGATGTACTCCTTTTGTCACAATCTGATACTTGCTTTTGATTGTAACATTGTTTGTGTAATCTTGCAGAACTTTTGCAGACCAGATGCTTTTGTTTGAGCTTGCAACAGTTTTGCAGGCTTGAGCAGGTATGGAGCACAAGGAAATGTCGAAGGAAATGCAACTACAGTTGAGAGAAGTGCCATTTCAAATGTATCTTCTTTGTAAATGGTTATTTAGTTCGAACCAAATTGATAGTCTAAACCAGTAATCTTGTGAGACTCTTCTGTCTCGTTCTCTCAGCAGCACTGGCGCGAAAGCAGTAGATATCTGAGAAATGACACCATTATTAGATTTGTGGAAAAGTAGTTCCTCGGTAGTACTGTACTTTGGGACATTATGCTAAGGGAACACAAAGGGGAAATTATTTGTTTTGTTTGTGAGAACAACCCGTATTTTGTCCTCACATTACCGTATGTGGTTATCGTTAGATGTGAACTGAAGTCTCCAGGTACAGTAGATAAATCCTTGAATGTGTTTTGTGGATGTGGGTGTAAACAGGAACATACTGTACATTTCAATGTGTGTGTGTGTGTGTGTGTGTGTGTGTGTGTGTGTGTGTGTGTGTGTGTGTGTGTGCATACACATGAACATCCATGTCAAGGCATTCACAGACCGCAATCACCACAATTACCATTAGCCACCATTATTTGCCATTACTAATACCATGTGGCCAATGCAGAAAACCATGTAGACGGATCATTACTTTCACTTATTAGTGGTAGTCTGAGGTGCACTCCAGTGCCAGTGGATTGCCAGTGCTCCACAAAGAACTGTCAATAACGGAATGAAAAGCTAAAAGTGACATTCCACAATTTCTGGAGATATAAGGACACTGACAGCTTTAGCCAGGGCAAAATCTTCTGAAAGTGCCATTTTTTAAAGGGGTATGCCACTATTTTGGGGCTTAATACAGTGAAAATCGTTGGCTGGGTTTTATAAAGGTGGTAAAGTGTCTTATTTTTCATGTTTAGCGTTCTCTTGCTTTTAGACAAGTTAAAAGAGGGAATATGTCGCTAAGCTAATGAAAGTCAATGGATCCGTGTAGCATTGTAGCATGCTACACGGATCCATTGACTTTCACTAGCTTAGTGACATGCTCCCTCTTTTAACTTGTCTTAAAGCAAGACAACGGCGTACATAAAAAATAAGACACTTTACCACCTTTATAAACCCCAGTCAACGATTTTAACTGTATTAAGCCCCAAAAGAGTGGCATATCCCTTTAATACATGCAATGTATTGGGAACCCAATTCTGGCCCCCACTTTGCACTGGGCCCAGGACAACGTTTGTGAGTGCTTATGAAAATATGTACAGATTTTTTTCGAAAGAGCATTGACAGCGTGTAGAGAATTTTTAGAAGGAGTGCATCTGTCGTCTGGCTTTTCTCCGAGTTGATTAATTTTGGTCTTCCTTATCAGGTCTGGTCATCTCCTCCAGTGTCTATTGTCCTCCAGCACTGCAGGAAGTCATAGATAGCATCAGGGCACGGGGTGCGGAGCACGGGAAGCCAGAGTAAACCAGAGCAGACGTCGCTCGCTGCCTATCAGGTGCTTTGTGTGATAATGAATAACTGGGTCCCGATTGATTGATTAGCTCAGATAACGTTGTACTAGATGACCGCTTCAAAAATCTGCACTTGACTTTTTGTCTCTCTTTGCTTTTTTAGTATACGGTATATATAAAATGAAGAATGGTGCTGGTTCTGGCACACAATTTGAAAAAGTTGATCGTGGATATTAAAAAGCCGTATGAGCAGAGACGATTGATAAGAGGGAGACAGTTCGTATCCAGTATCTATATTATAGCCTATATCTGTATCAGCATGTCTATGAGCTGCGATGTTCCTTTGGGAGACTAGAGGTGGTTTAAGCTACATTCACACACGACGCTGCTAGTTACTAGCTTCTCGCTCGCTCGCCTACTTGCCACTCTCTCATGGAACGTTCACTAAACATTCCCGCAGCTTTAACTGCCAATGCACAGACGAGAGGTACCGAACCCACCTCACTCGAAGTTAAAATATTTTCAGCACAGGATCGGCCCACATCACATCGCTTGTACACTACTCGCCTACTTGTCTCGCTGGCACACATAGACATTCCATGGACTTCATTCGCTGAGCGAGTAACTAGCAGCGATGTGTGTGAACGAGGCTTTAGAATGAAAGGCGTGCAATGGTAAAGTGACTGTCATGCCTAATTAAGACAGTGGACTTGATCTCACTAGCTGCATTGGTGACATGTGGAATGACTAAACTTTTGCTGCCTTAATTTACTCAGAACAAATCCTGGCAGTGACGACAATTCTGGTTTCTGGCTGAACACTCGCTCGCTGGAACAATGCGCCAATCAATGCGCCAATCATGCCGTGAGCCTATTCACGCTGTTGTTATTGTTTATTGCTACAAACATAGGGCTACATTCGTTGAAATTAAATATTCAGGGACTTGTTTGCTGATCTGTGTCTTTTCATTTTTAACTAAATTGTGATTATAAAGCCAAACACATCACACTACAGTGCATGCGCCGCCAAAAAGGATTTTAAGGTAGCCTACATCTTAAAGTTTGTTGTTTCAGCAGAATCACATGCAGCAGCCATGATCATGGCACAAATTGCATAAAATGATGTATACTCGGGTATCTCTGGCTTTGCTACTTTTGCGCAAGATCAACGTCAAAAAATTCCGACCCGACATTGCTGTAAAGGCTGTTTATTTATTAGTATACGGTCAGGATCTCAGGATTCCCATGAAGAGAAAGGCAGCATTTGTAACCATATTGGTAATCGTTGGTATGAGGACAGAGCTGGATGACGAAACATCCAAATTTCCTTTCTTCAGTGTCTCCAGTCTGTGGTTCAAATATTTTTTTCCAGATTAAATGCCTAGACAAGACACTGACTTCCCTCTGGTGGTAGTTCTGGCAGGCCAGGCTGGTGTTTAGACAACCTTAATTTGCCAGCTGAGGCATGGCTGATTAAATGGCATCAACCTACCAACCCAGCTGTCCCCGGCCCAGGGAGAAAAGGGGGGCAAAAATTGGATCCTCATTACATTGTACTGTATTGACGATCCGTACGTATTGCGTGGGGGGGCCCCTTTCAGACGACTTTGTCCCTGGGCCTGGCCAGCAGTCTTGCCCGCCTTGCCTGGCCGACTAACAAGAGTAGCCTTTCTCAAGATTACTTTTTGTTTACTTAAAATCACCCCCATTATTCTTTGCAAAACAACTGTCTCTATGTCCAGTGACTCAACAACACAGTTTGGACCATTCTAAATGGAAAATGAGTGGGCACAGTACAAAAACATACACTCATCTTATTAAATTAGTTGTGCAGTAGGTGTACCATTTTCCTCCCAGTTCCTTAGCAACAACCTCATGTGTCAATGCTACTAAAACCAAAGGTAACCACTGTGGGGAGTGAGGATCCAGGTGTAAATACTCATGCGGTCTGTAGACTTTTCTTCACTACACTATAACAATGCTGTAGAGTAGTGCTTCTAACCTGGGGCTCTATAGCTCCTCAGGTGTTGTTAGGAAACCCTTGGGGAGCACAGAGAAGGAGACAGAATTAATGTGTTTAATATTTTAACCCCTTTGCACAGAGCCTATAACCTTACTGTCACCAAAGTTGTAACGGCTATGTCTTAACCTGTTACTTAAGGCTCTCGGTACTTTCATAGCAATGCAGTTATGATGTAGTTGAGCATTTCCAGCAAATAATGAATAGAGGTGCTTAACTCGAATCTTTGAGGCGTCCGGATTGATTGGATCATTCCAAGGAGGGTATCCGGATTAGACGGATCAATCGGATCACACGGATCACTTATTTAAAATAAATAAAAATAAATAAAAATAGCCTAATGTATTTTTTAAAACGTTTCTGCCGTTAAGTAGCTATGCGCCTCGCCTTTGTTGTTCCATTTATCAATTCACGTTGATAAATCAAAGAGTAAGACAGTTTGATCAACAAAACTCACTTTATGAATGTAACAGTTCCTAAACTCATGCTGCGATCCGACCCACCTGGGTCTCCTCACTAAACATGCAACCACAACTCGAACAGCCTTTGGCAGCAGTGAAACGGCATGTTCCTGATTTTGCAATAAATAATGTGTGTGTTTGTATTTAAGACTAAAAGTCAAACATTTGGGAGCAGAAGTCTAGTTGAGCAGGGACAGTCAGGAGGCGAGCAGCAGATGACCACTCGCTTCCGCTGCCGAGTTGCCTTGCGACTCACACACTCGTGGCAAAAACGAAACTTAAGCGATTGATCCGATCCGTAGGGGATTCGCTGCTACCAACAACTCAGTCAGGATTCGTCTCACCGAGTCGCCGAGGGCGCCGCTGCTGAGTGACTCGGACGAGGGGAGTGACGGCAGCAGTGGCCTTAACTGTAGCCTACGCTGTAACGCAGTGAGTGATCGAGTCACGTCTGTAGACTATACTTTCCCTAAGAGTAGCCTACAGACTGAGATGTTAAAGCGTTGGCAGAGCACTATTAACATTAAAATGTAGACCTCAACAGAGTCAGAAGCACACGCATAGGGAGCGGGGATCCGCGACTCAAACACTCAATTGGCCACAACATAGGCTGGACGGATCAAACAGGCTCGATGAATGACGAGGCGTGAGTTGGTTAAGTTTTACTCAGTGAGTGTTCGTGACTGAACAGCATACTAGGGAGATTAGAGAATGGCTGTTGTAGTCAACTAAAGAGGATATATTCCGGTTTCACAATTTCTCGCGCTGTAACTGCCATTTTGTTGACATATTAATGAAATGCCGTCTGACCCGCCTTTGGCGGATCAATGCACGACAGCCATCCGGTCTGTTCGGATGAGGTCTTTACCCGGCTCTCCAACCGGATCCTCCGGGTTTTTTATCATCTCTAATAATGAATAGGCCTGCCGGCGACCCCATCTGCAATAAGAGGCAACTACTAACGGAGGCGTTGGCAGGCTTATGTTGAGGTCAAGGTGTTATTTGTTCAAAAAAGGTCAGGACCCACTGTATGTGTGTCAGTTTTCTTGTGAAAGCAGCACATACCTTTGATACCGTAGGAGCTCTTTTTGCAATGCATTGCAATATGTTATAACGACTGTTGAAACTAACAAGGGACAATAATAGTTTCAAACTTTTTGAGGTGACATCGCTCAATGGGCTGATGCGCTGTGCTGTTTGCTATCCTTCCCCATATCTCTCTCTTATCTCGTATCACCCCCCCCCCACCAACTCTCTCCCGCATCTCTTTCTTATATCTTCCCTCTCTCGCTGCTCTGGGCTGCGTTTACCAAAAATCCTTAAGTAGTACTTAAGCCTAAAGCCTGATACATAGTCATGCTGTGCTGACTTGGGGTACAGCATGGACGTACTGTCAGCGGGATGTGTATTCCTCATAGTCGCCCTGCGTGCGCATGCAGGAAAGGGCGTGGTGTTTTTTCCCCGCTGAGATTTTAATGACGTCAATTCACCTCCGTGACAACAGGGGGCGAACTAACTCATTCAGTTGAGCCCAGTCCCTAGAATGAATCACAAAGCTAACCAGCTGGCTATGTAAAACGTAATATTCCACTAGTAGCCTACTTCTAAAAGTTGGGGCATAATTAGATGGTACAACATCAGTTTCTTTTTGGTATTACATGAGATTAAATGCAAGACAAACGCCATTTTAAAAGACAATAGACAGCATGAATGGCCATTCACACCTGGGGCCTAGTAGTAGCTAGCCAGCTAAATCAGTCATTACAAACTCAAAGCTAGTTGACTAGCCACCTGAAACGTAATTCTACCACTAACAAAGAGGCTTCTTGCTATTAATTTAAAAAGTTGTGGCGTAATTAGACATGAATGATAGCATACACGATTCTCTCTTTATTCATGTTTTACAGTTCAGGTGGTTAAAATGCCAAACAAAAGCCGTTTTTAAATACAATACATCTAATGGCCATATTAACAGCTAGCTTAGCAACTGTCAGCCAAACCCATTCAAACTCTACAGGACATTAGCGAACCCTGTTTTAGAAGCTAGCTAGCCACACTACAAATCAACAAAGAGGCTTCTTGCTATTAATTTAAAAAGTTGTGGCGTAATTAGACATGGATGATAGCATACAAGATTCTCTCTTTATTCTTGTTTTACAGTTGAGGTGGTTAAATGAAACAAAAGCCATTTTTAAATACAATAGATAGCCTATCTAATTAACAGCTAGCTTAGCAACTGTCAGCCAAACCCATTCAAACTCTACAGGACATTAGCGAACCCTGTTTTAATGAGCTAGCTGCCACACTACAAAAGAACAAAGAGGCTTCTTTGCTACTACCACACTACAAACATATAATTTTCATGATGGCCTTTTATGGATATTTCTAATTGATTTTTTGGAAGTTGTACTACTGAAATAAAAAACAGTTTCTCTTCTCCCTGTCAAGTAAACTCCAGTGATTTCCTGCCAAGTCAACTGCATCGTGTTTTTCGTTTTCCTTCAAACCTCCGCGGTAGGGTAGAAGAATAGAACACAGCTGACCTATCAGGGCTGAGTTCCCCCCGGACTGCCGTAAGCGCATTGACCAATCACCGTCTTCAAGCATAGCTCAGCTCACGGACATTTCAGCCTGGGAGAAACATGCGTGTACTGCAGCCAGGGGTCGTTTTGTCGCTGCACAGGGGGGCGCGGTGGCTGCTTCTCTGTGCAGAACCTCCGTGAACGCGCGACTCTGAATCCCCCTTAAGTAGTACATAAGTATGAGGGGCCGCCTAGGCAATATATTAGAAATATGTCACATCATCACTAAAAGTCTATACATACACTATTTTATCTTGCGAATGGTCTTGGTGCAACCATTTTATTTGCATGTGCAAGAAAAAAATATTGTACGTAGGGCTATAAAATGATTGTATGCATAAACTTTTAGTGGTGTGGTATATTGCCTAGGGGGGGCCCTAATACTTAAGTAATACTTAGGCTTAAGTACTACTTAAGGTTTTTTGGGAAACACAGCCCTGTCTGGTTAATCTTCAATGTTATTAACACCAAAGCTAACCGCTGTGGGGATTGATAATTAACCCATTGAGGTCTAAGTGCCCTTGAGAGGGCAATTTGACATGTCTCCAAAGACAAATCTGTAACTCTGTGAGTTTTTGTCATTGAAACATATAAGTAACGCCATTAGAAACCTCAGACCTTCCAGATGTCAAATATATATATATTAAATAAATTATATAGCTGGCCCAATTTAAAGAAAGTGAAAAGAAATCTTCGCATATTCTGTACTCTCTGCCTGTAGCAGCCACACCTATAGCTATTCACATGTAAAGTACCGGTGCTTGAGTGGCTATTCAGAGGTGACAACACGCCCCTTTCAGGTAGGGTAAACACAGCAGACGTAGAGTGACAGGGGGGTTGGGGCTATCAGAGCACATGGGGATTGACAGGGGGGTGTGGGCCATTAGAGGTTTTTCACACCTATCTCATTAGTATTCAAATGAGACAGGCAGTGGCAGTGACATAGTCATTCTTTTTTGCATTTTGCATGAAAACAACAAAACATTTCTAAATGCCCTTTTCACTTTTATGCTGCCAACACATTTGTTTACAAGATTCAAACTTCAAAAGTCTTGGCTAGATATATTTATTGTGTGTTTTCTTGAACTTTTTGAAGACGTCTGAAACCTGTTTTTTTGTACAGTTTTGTTTATACTCAATTTAAATAAAACATGTTTGTATGACATCCAATTTTTTTTTCAGATTATTTCTTGTCAGGCTTTTCATAATACAACCATATATTCCACTTTTGCATAGCTGCTTACTGTTAGCTGAAAATACTTGAAAATATCAGGGTGGTGCAAGCAGCCTAAAAGCCTCTGAAAGGCCTTAGACCTCAGAGGGTTAAGGTGTAAATACTCCCAAACCAATTGTTTTTGTCCGTTAATATTGCTAGATTTTCCAGTTTGTCTGTAGATATTGCTACAACTTCACAGGGAAAAGCAAATTAATCTATTAATCATACAAGTGAATATTATATCATGTTAGCTGTTACCCTGTGGATTTCCAACTTCTGTCCAAAATCCCCCTGCGTTACATCTGTGCGACCCCACTGGGGGTTCAAACCCCCACATTGAGAACCACTTCAGTACACTGTGTACATTGAGTACGTTTGCTCCAAAAATAGCACATTATTTCCTGTAATAAAGTAGCATTTTCTGTAGCATGCATGGCGACATCATGTTATATTGTGACACTGTTGAAATGAATGAGCGGCAATAATTTGTAATTCCAAAAAAAACATTCAAACCAGGAGCTTTTTACAGGCTGCAGGAAGGTGCCTGTAAATCATGTTTTACATCAGGGCTATTCAAATGGCGGCCCTGGGGCCAGATGCAGCCCTTGGACAGTAAGGTTCTAGCACCCCAAGAGGTCGGAACAAAATGAAAAATATGTGGGCTATCAGTGTCCGAGCATAATTAGCGACCACTAACACTTCAACCCCTTTACCTGTCCTCTGCCAGTGTTAAGAGGACACTGGCCACCATCAACCCACGCAAAGCAGCTGGCCCAGACAACATACCAGGCCGAGTGTTGAAGGATTGTGCAGAAGAGCTGAAGGATGTCTTCACAGACATCTTTAACATCTCTCTGGAGCAAGCAGTCATCCCATCACTTTTCAAAGCTGCTACCATCATACCTGTGCCGAAGAAATCATCACCATCATGCTTCAATGACTACCGTCCTGTAGCACTGACGCCCATAATCATGAAGTGCTTCGAAACGGCTAGTCCTGTCACACATCAAAGCCACCCTACCCCCCACCCTAGACCCCTACCAGTTCGCATACCGAGCCAAGCGATCCACGGAGGATGCAATTTGCTCTGCCCTCCATCCAGCCCTCACCCACTTGGACAATAAAGACTCATATGTGAGAATGCTGTTCATTGACTTCAGTTCAGCATTCAATACCATAATACCACAACAACTCATCAGAAAACTGGACAAACTAGGTTTCAGCACCTCCCTCTGCAACTGGCTGCTGGACTTCCTGATGCAAAGACCACAAGCAGTACGGGTAGGGAACAACACCTCGAGCACCCTGACCCTGAGCACGGGGGCTCCGCAAGGTTGTGTTCTCAGCCCCCTGCTGTTCACGCTGCTGAAACACGACTGCACAACGACCCACAGCACTAACCATCTAGTGAAGTTTGCGGATGATACAACACTGGTGGGCCTCATCACCAAAGGCTATGAGACTCACTACAGAGAAGAAGTAGACCTGCTGGCCAGATGGTGCAAAGACAACAACCTCCTGCTGAATGTCAACAAGACCAAGGAGATTGTTGTCAACTTCCAAAGGGTTCCAAAAACAACTGCCACCACTGACCATCGACGGCGATGCTGTGGAGAGAGTGAGCAGCACCAAGTTCCTTGGAGTGCACATCAGCGACGACCTCTCTTGGACCACCAACACTACATCACTGGCGAAGAAGGCCCATCAGCGTCTCTACTTCCTGCGCAAACTAAAGAAGGCAAGTGCTACACCCTCCATCATGACAACATTCTACAGAGGAACCATAGAGAGCGTCGTGTCCAACTGCATCACAGTGTGGGGAGGAAGCTGCACGGAGAAAAACAGGAAGACACTCCAGCGTGTTGTGAACACAGCGAGGAAGATCATTGGAGTACCACTCCCCTCCCTGCAGGACATTTACACCACACGCCTCACCCGGAAAGCACTGATGATCATCAAAGACACAAGCCACCCTGCACACAAACTGTTCAGCCTCCTGCCCTCTGGAAAGAGGTACAGGCGCCTCCGTTCCCGTACCACCCGGCTGGCGAGCAGCACAATGCACCAAGCGATCAAGATGCTGAACACTCAACCCACTCTCCCTCCACTGTCAGCCTCTAGCCAGCAAGGCCACTGACCAACAACCCCCCACCCCCCCCCCCCCCCCCCCCCCCCCCCCCCCCCCCCCCCCACTGTCAGCCTCTAGCCAGCAAGGCCACTGACAACCCCCCCCCCATCCCCCACCACCATATCTGCGACTGAACATTCCACCTGCACTACTATACTTGTGACTGAACTTTCAACCTGCACTAACTCAAAACATGCACACACACACACACACACACACACACACACACACACACACACACACACACACACACACACACACACACACACACACACACACACACACAAGCACACTGCACTTTCTGCACTAAACCCAAACATACACACACTGACACACACACACACACACACACACACACCACACACACACACACACACCACACACACACACACACACACACACACACACACACACACACACACGAACACACACACAAGACGCACACCGCACCTTCTACCTGCACTAAACACATACACACACACACACACACACACACACACACACACACACACACACACACACACACACACACACACTGCTGCTGGTGTACTTGACAGACCTTTTTATATTTATTTTTCTTCAAAATGCTACTATTACCATGTCAGAACGCTATAAAGGACTTTTTTTTTAGGAAAAGCACAAAAACACAACAAATACCTCTTAATGTATGTCCTCTACAAGTCTTCTGTTGTCCAGTCTTGCACTTTAAATGTCTGTATGAGCACTGTCTATGTCCATACTGTCTTAAGTCCATGTATAAGTACTGTCTATGTCTATACTGTCTATGTCCTTACCTTAATTAGTCTATGTCTGTATGGGAAAGCAAGAAATGTAATTTCAAATTCTTTGTATGACCAGTGCATGTAAAGAAATTGACAATAAAAACCTACTTGACCTACTTGACTTCAGGTTAGGGATATTTCTCCTATGCATTCACATGAGAGTGAAATCTTATCTGAAATAGTCTCATAATAGACCAGCACTAGGCTACTAATAAACAGAGAAGGTCATATCTGTTCTGTCTGGAAAGTTATCCGCTTGTTTCGCTCCCTCACCTTGGGCATCGTGCTGCATGCGGTTACATACATATGTATTCTATCCTTTACTGTAAGGAATTTGAAAAACTGGCCCTCAATGACATTTATTTGAATACCCCTGTTTTATATGATGGTGTTCATGATTGCGTGATGGTCATATAACTTAAGCATGCTAAAACTTATCATGCATAAATCTTCATTTTGTAATTAGCAAAGCCAGTTGAATACCCACATAAACACATCAAATCATAATTTACACTTGACCAATTGCAAATGAGTGATTCTACGATTCGCCTGTGCTTTTAAGTCCATGGATTTTATTTGCCTATTCCACTAACTATTAACTGCATCCAATGATGTTTTGGACAAGCATTAGCACACATTTATCTTTCATATAATACAGAAAGTGTAGACATGGCATTATTTCCCTCAGCAAGAATGAATATTTAATACTGGTTTTGGGCGTTTTCATGCCGTCCTGTTTTCCAAATGTCAGATTCAGTCTTCATATTAGCATATAAAGAAACTTGTTTTGCCCAAGACGATTGCAAATGTTGATTCACAGTAATCATCACAATATGACAAAACTGTCAGAAAGACCACTGTCCTTTCCATTATACATGAAATTTGCCATTTTGTGTGTGTCCACGAAAACTGTGTTAACCATGTCACGGTCTGAAACCCCCTCCATAAATCAGTAATGGTTTGGTCTTAGGCCATACGAATAACATCATGTGATGTCATAACCTCTTTGGCAGGATATGGGAAGACTTTTTGGTAAGTTTTGAGCTCCATCCTTCCATAATTTAATCCATTCTTTTTCATGTTCTCATAGCGGGAAAATTGCCTGTCAACTGTGTTATCAACATATTCATAAGAATCTGAATTAGAAATCACATGTAGAAAAACACAGATAAAGCATACAAATACATGAATTGCTAAGGGACATAAGCACTCTCAAACGTATGTTGTTTCAACTCTGTAGTATTTTTATATATATTTGAAATGACAATATTTGTCCATAACACTGTTGACAAAATAATCAAACAAATATTCGCTTTTATTAGAGTATTTATCAAATGATTTAAGATTAAGCTAGGCAATTTGTTTGTTTGGAAGCTTAAATATATACGCTATGTAAACATCTAGGTCATTTAGTTGAAAAAAAAATACTGATAATTGACATTTTGCTTTTGCCAAAAGGGCAGGCGAATCGTAGAATCACTCAAATGTGTAAAAGTCAGTTCAAAAATATATTTGGGGCTTTTCCATTTTTTTTAGGATAGTACATTGAATAGTGGCACTGGAAATGACTGGGAGGTAGGGAAGGATGGGGAAATTACCTCGGGTAACAAACCTGGGTCCCCGACATTACAGTGCCTTAGCCATGTGGGCCACAGTCATGAAAGTACCTGAAAATGCAATGTGCCATTTATATAAAAGGCCATGGTGCAGGAACTTCATTTTAAATATTGACTGGAAAGTTAACCAAAAAGCTGGTTTGGGGGATTTCGTGTGTGTGTGAGCTTTCCATCGTACTCTCAGCTCCCTTTGCCCGCTAGTGGCACAACAAGAGCTCTACTTCATAACAGATCCATCACTGTCGGTTCAACCAAGGTGTAGCTTTATTGGAAAAACTCAATACTATAAGCTCTACGTGTATACATTCACAAATCAGCACTGATCTGACAATGATTCATCGAGGGAAGCGTTTGAAGATTGGTGTTGCTTATGCACAACACCATGAGCTCAGTTACTATGGGACTCTATATGGGCTCCAGGTGGGTGCAAATTGTATCTATTTGCTCCTAAACACTGAAAATAGTTACCTGACTTTGTGAAGTTATACTGCTCTTCTTCTTCTTTTTTTAGATATTTGTATGGGCTTTTTGGGCCTTTATTTTGATAGGACAGTGAAGGTGCGTCAGGAAGTGAGTGTGGAGAGAGATGAGGTAGGGTTGGGAAATGACCCCATCCAGACTCGAACCGGCGTCCCCATGGGCATGCAAGCCCAAGTGTGGGGGGCTTAGCGCACTGCGCCACAGCGCCCCCCATACTGCTCTTCTTTGAATTAATCTCAATTCATACAACTGAGTTATTTTAATCAGTCATTATTATGCTGTAACATTTTTTTAATGAAGAAACACTGTCATATCATGTCATGTAGTTGTGATGCTAACTTAAGTATGCAATCTTCAGAAAACACAAGACTGGATGTTAGATATTAGAGCATTCTGATGAGCATACGCTGTGAAAGCATTCAATGATTTTAAATCTACTTCATGTGAACAGAATGTGATGGTTCCTGGTATAGTGGCCACATCAGTTTCCAGAATTCTAGGCCTTTGCCTAATATAAAGTAAGACTATCACAATAGAGAGGGAGGCTTGTGTTCTCCATTAACCAGTTCAACATATAATAGAGTCATTGGAAATCGGTAATCAAAGCCTCATTTAAATGGTGTAGGTACCATTGTTAATGCACAAGAGAGAGAGAGAGAGAGAGAGAGAGAGAGAGAGAGAGAGAGAGAGAGAGAGAGAGAGAGAGATGTAAACTCTTCTCTGGGCTTAAAGAGTGCTGCACTTGGCCTGACTAAGCCCTGTCTGACCAGCTCCATAATGACTTCGCTTCTCACTACCCTGGTTGGAGGCGTTTGCTTTCGATTGCTCTCAATGTAGCTAGTTAGGAATGGGGGCCCACACGCGCGTACGCATACACAAAGGAAAGCACACACACACACACACACACACACACACACACACACACACACACACACACACACACACACACACACACACACACACACACACACACACACACACACACACACACCGCTACTCAGGTGTCTCATTTATTTCCCAAGGACTCCTCTGATCCTATCCTACAGTACTTCCTCTTTAGGGGCCCAGCACCAATTAGTGTGCTATAGGCCCAACAGGTCCCACTCTGCTGGCTGTAAAAAAAGGCTATTGATCAACAACACACTCTCACACACAGATACTGTGCTGCCCGCCCGCACATGTGAGCACGGAATAATTAAACAGCAAAACCAGGAGTTGGAAGAAAGAGCTGATGAGAGAGAGAGAGAGAGAGAGAGAGAGAGAGAGAGAGAGAGAGAGAGAGAGAGAGAGAGAGAGAGAGAGAGAGAGAGAGAGAGATCCATTACTCTGTGTTCTTTTGATCGTGCTGCCGTGTGATGGTTCACAGCCAATGCTTGTTGCCTTAACTGACTGGACGGCTGTTTGTCTGGATGTTCGCCATAACAGATGATAGAAAGGTGCACCAATTTTTTATTTAGCAAATTGCATTTCATACATAGCCTAATAAGGTCTGTAATAAAAAAAATAGGTCTGCACACTAAAGGAAAAGGAAAAGAAAAATGATGATGTGATGATTAGGATAATGGGCCTGCATGATTATAAGGGATAAGCGGTAGTCGGTGGGAACCTGTTCATGTTTGAAGTTTTTCTGATCAGTAAAGCTCATATTTTGTAACTTAGCTCTTTTTGCTGAAAACAAGCTCACAAATCATGCGCACAACTCAACCAAATCTGCAAAGATTTACAGTGTAGATGCATTGCAAAATCCTATACGGTTTACTTAACCTCTACACACAGCTGTAAAATGAAAAACATAGCACACTATTCCTCTTGGTTTCTCTATTCAAAACAATATGTCATTTTGGAATTTAGGAGTCTAGGCGTGCGTTCATCACTTGTTATTTGTCGGTCACTGTCGATAAGCGTTAATAATTCATGGTTCAATTCAATTCAAGTCATGGTGTCATCATGTGACCTGTTCCACACTCCAGCCCTAGCTATGGGGGTGTTGCAAGTGAACCTGACGAAGCGCAATGCAAAACGCGTTGTTCACCTAAATAAAAAACAGCAAAACTAAGTCCACCAGTGTGCGGTGATCCTTCTTCTTTACTAGGGTGTATTGCACTTTACCATGCAGCAAGTACTGACAGAAGGAAGTGACTCCCAGTGCCGGGCGGCCATGCCGTACTACACACATATGACGCCACTGATTTATCTTGTTGTGTACTGTCTTTGGTGAGAACTTTCGCTAGTTTCAGAGGTGTTCTAAGTAAAGTGCTTTCACCCACACACACGCATGCGCACGCACGCACGCACGCACGCACGCACGCACGCACGCACGCACGCACACACACACACACACACACACACCCAGCCATATACTTCTGTCACTATAACAATTGTTTGCTGCAGAATGATAATGAAAAACATATATATTGGAAAAGCTCACAACTCTGCAGAAGCCATAAAGACACACAAACACACACCTGCACACACGTGCACGCACACGCACGCACACACACACACACACACACACACACACACACACACGCACACACACACACACACACACACACACACACACACACACACACACACACACACACACACACACACACACACAGATCATACGCAAACACACATTCGTACACACACACATGCACTCAACCTCCAGGATATTACCTGATCTTCAGAAGTATCTCATGTGGTTGAAATCTTGCTCGGCGCGATCTCAAACATAGTATTTACACAACCGTTAGAATAAACAAAACACAACATAAAGCTCTGAGACTCCCTTCAATATCGACAGCATAATGTCGTGCATTTTGTTCTCTATGTTTGTCTTAAGTAAAGTAACTGACAGACATATTGCATTCCCCCTCTCTGGCATGGGTGATTTTCTATTTATGTTTTGACAGCACAAAATCAATGTCTCCTTGTACTCTTGCCACTTCATATGTGAAGATAAAAGGAGAGGCTCGGAGTGGGTACCTGAATACAAAGATTATTTTCGCTCTCTGTGAAACCTTTTTCTCAAGATGTCTGAAAGAAGTGCTTCTGACTTGAGAGGCAGGGAAATGATAAGGGGTTTCTCACAGATTTGTAGGCCATTTCTACTTATTTATTTATTTTGTCGTATTAGGAGATTTACAAACGGGACTTGAGAGGGTCTGATGGTTCCCTGTCTGTAAACACACAAGCATGTTTTGATTGATTTTAACCCTGGAAAAGCACATAGCCTATGTGCACGTGCACACACACACACACAGACACACACACACACACACACACACACACACACACACACACACACACACACACACACACACACACACACACACACACACACACACACACACACACACACACACACCAAAGTGTACTTTCGCCTGTCTTTTTTTTACCACAAGATTAACCAAAAGCTGATTAAAAGTTTATTTTTTCCTCTTTTAAGTCTCCTCACAAGATCGATAAGCACATTGAACAACTTTCCCCCTTTGAAGAACAGGGATTTCACCACAAATTTATATTTGAACGGAAGCTTCAGGGCAAACAAATGTATGTGTATATTTAATGTTTCTTCTTCTTCTTCTTTATTTTATTTTTTTATTTGCCATGTCGTTTGAGATCTGCCTCTGTTCAAATTTCATTTTAACAGTGCAACAAAAGAACAGATCGCCGTGAACACATTAATGTTCATAGATGTGTGAAATGTACAAATGTCTTTTTTTTTGACATGGCCATGTTACATCAGTTTACACATAAAAGGCAAGGACAGCACACTCACGGTTAGTGAAAATTAGTTTTTCACTGTGGCCTTGAGTGTAAACACCCTGAAATGTGAGTGATGACAAAAAGGTTGGGACATTGAAATGGTTCATAAACTGCACATAATTGAAAATAAAATGTATACTCTCATTGAAAGTGAAATGTATACTCTCTTTTAAATGATCCTTTTTTACCTCTGTGTATTTAGACTGATTATATTGGCAGATGCTTTTGAAAAAATTGATGACCTTTCTTTTGTCTGTGAAGGTTAAACAACAGTGTCATTGTAGGAAATATTGAAAATGTGAAATAGCAAGAGGGAAATGTGTGTAATGTGAAATGATAAGAGAGATACAACAAATAAGCCTTTGCAACGCAGTACTTCTGCTTGGAATGAACCTTCACTTTTTATTAATTTGCCTCTAGAGTACAATTCATGCTTAAAGAAAAAAAACAAACAAAAACATGGTAAGATACGTACACAAAGAAACTGTTTTAGAAAATTCATACTGTAGTGTGATTCTACTGCGAAAGAACTTACTAACCTGTTCAACTCCATATCATGCAAAAACATGGCCTTCCACGTCTTGACTTCCTTTTTAGGTCACTTACCAATGATTAATATGAGTAGCCTAGTTTGAGAGTAAATACCGTACAATGCATACTCATTACTACTCTTACTTTTTCCTCTTCTTCTTCTTCTTCTTCTTCTTCTTCTTCTTCTTCTCTATACAGGTGACAATGTTTAGGCTCTCACTATATTCAAACTGTACATCTGATGTATGCACATTGCCCTGCCTTGATGCATACAGTAACCTTTCCAGAAATGTGTGTGTGTGTGTGTGTGTGTGTGTGTGTGTGTGTGTGTGTGTGTGTGTGTGTGTGTGTGTGTGTGTGTGTGCGTGTGTGAGCGTGCGTGCGTGCGCGCTTGTGTGTGGTTGTCTGTTTCTTCTTATATTTGATTTTTTGCATGAACTAATGAAAAAGGCTTTGTGTCAACCCCCCCACACCACCACCACCGCCCTTACCACACCAAACATCCGCACCCCTTTCCTCTATTTCATTCCATATGTCTGCTGACTCTGTCCTTTATTAAGGGTTATTTTTGGACCGCATTCCTCCAAAAAGCCATTCAGCTTCAAGGGAATGAATGTTGCTTGCCGACGACCTTTGATGCCCTCTTTCACCTCACCCCAGCCCACCCAAGCAGCATTTACTCTGTCTGAATGGCATTCAAAATGATATTTCTATTTCTAGGCTCGATGTAACCTCTATAACATTGTGTGAGTGTGTGTGCGTGTGCGTGCGTGTGTGTGTGTGCGTGTGCGTGTGTGCGTGTGCGTGCGTGTGTGTGTGTGTGTGTGCGTGTGTGCGCGCGCGTGCGTGCGTGCATGCATTTACTTTCTTTTCTTGTACATTTTTAATTCACATTCTCTCTGTGATTTTGACTTGGCTATACGTATAGTTGTCATTTTCCTGTATTAAAACAGTTCTAATTATCTTTTCTCTCCTGCTAAGAATGCAGCCTGTAGTCAATGACTGCAGTTTGCAACACATAAACACCCAAACATGCACACACATGCATGCACACACACACACACACACACACACACACACACACACACACACACACACACACACACACACACACACACACACACACACACACACACACACACACACACACACACACATTTGCTTCAAAGCTTGACTGAACAACCCTTGCATTAAAGGACAGAGGGGAGGCAGAGAGAGAAAAGTGCTTTGTCAACCATTAAATAGTAAATCATCACATCAAAATTCAATGCAAATGCACTTTTCACTGCCAGTGAGGGGCAGTTTTGTTTTTGGGGGCAAATCTGAATTATTTAGCCATTTGAAAGGAAAGAATAACCTCTCCTAAAATGAATAATGACTCAATTAATTCATGATAATTATTTCCCCACTCCATTTTCAAATAGATTAATGGTGTTAATTAAGCTTTTAAATAAAGAAATGGAAAATGCTTGATACATTTATATTATTTTATATTAAAATAGTATTTGCAAATAAAAATGATGTTGGTGGAAGTGGGTAAATTGACTTTTGTGTTTGCCCTAATTGCACTGTGACCATGTGCAAGTGATGAAAAACACTAACAGACTTAAAACACGTACACACACACACACACACAAACACACACACACACACACACACACACACACACACACACACACACACACACACACACACACACACACTGCCATAGCCTATGTGGAGGAAGAGTAAGATCTTTTGCTCCTGTTGTGCAGAGTACAGTTTGTGAATAATTCTTGTCTATGTCTACTGGACTGGACACACACACATGTACGCACGCACGCACGCACGCACGCACGCACGCACGCACACGCATAATGCACACATGCCTTCAATTAAAAGTCATTTTTTCTAATATGGCAACATATAATACAACTAGAATGGGCACTCGGTAGAGCGCAAACCTTCGCCTACGCCACTTATTTTTTTCTGGCCATCTTCAAAATTTTTCTTCACCAAATTTTGGTGTTAGTTTCATTTAAATCGGACCGGAATATCGTAATATTTCATTTTTGGCCCAGTCTTGACCTCTTATTCAATTCAGCATGCACACGTTGTTCTGGCATATAGTGCTTGGCAAAGAAAAACGTTTTTGACCTTTTTGTGACCTTGACCTTGACCTTTGACCCAATCACTCCCAAAAAGTAATCGAGTGTTCCTTGGGTCATGACCAATCATCCCAGTAAATTTCATAAAAATCGTCTCAATTTACGTTTTTGACCTTTTCGTGACCTTGACCTTTGAACCAATCACTCCCAAAAAGTAATCGAGTGTTCCTTGGGTCATGACCAATCATCCCACTAAATTTCATAAAAATCGGCTCAATTTACGTTTTTGACCTTTTCGTGACCTTGACCTTGACCTTTGACCCAATCACTCCCAAAAAGTAATCGAGTGTTCCTTGGGTCATGACCATTCATCCCACTAAATTTCATAAAAATCGGCTCAATTTACGTGTTTGACCTTTTCGTGACCTTGACCTTTGACCCAATCACTCCCAAAAAGTAATCGATTGTCCCTTGGGTCATGACCAATCATCCCACTAAATTTCATAAAAATCGGCTCAGTTCTGTCTGAGTTATACGAAGTACAAACAAACATTTTGACCTTGACCTTTGACCCAATCACTCCCAAAAACGAATCGATTGTTCCTTGGGTCATGATCAATCATCCCACAAAATTTCATAAAAATCGGCTCAGTTTTGACTGAGTTATACGAAGTACAAACAAACAGACATATTCACAAATAAATAAATACACGGCGGGCAAAACATAACCTTCTGGCGAAGGTAATAAAGCTTTTTGAATCTTGAATCATGTGCCACCGTCTTGTGAGAAGATGACACATGCAAGACATGTCAGGTTTGGCTTAGTGTCTGCCTGTCTCCATGGAGTGCAATGGACCCTTCTGTGTCCAGTACAGGCTGTTTGCTGCATGCTACTGCAAGTGTCCTTGTACACACTAACACGGGGACTAGAATGTGGAGCTCTCACCCACCGCTGGATTGGCCATATGTCATACAGGGCATTTGCCCGATGGACTGTTGATGATTTTGGCACTGTATCAGTCCACATGCCGCTACAGCAGGCCTCTTCAAGATAGCCAGATGTAAGTTTAGCATTTTAGCTTAAAGTTTGTAGAGTATGGCGTGCTCTTATCCAGATAGTTTGTTGGTTTCTTGGGTTTGGGTGCTCTTTAGTCCAAAGTATTTTGCATCGAGGTTCAAGAATGAGAACAAATTCTCTGACTAAGGCACTCCAATTTAAAATGTCTTTATTTATTTGACAAGTCCTACATGGATATATTTAAAAAAGCATTTTGGCTGTTGGGGACAAAATAGCTCATATTTTATGACAAAAAAATTGGTCAAAGGTTTCATTGTCCCTCTCAAGGCCTGGAGGACCGGTCTTGGCTGAAAATACCCGGCGTGATTTCCTATTCCAGCCTAGTCCTGCTCTCACCTATTACATGTGGCACACTCACCTACAGTAATGGTGGGGTGGCGTCCGCGCAAATGTCTTATCCTGTGCGTATCGCTCGGTGCGTATCCCGGAACTGGGAACACTGATGATGGGCTAGACCCGAAACGTTTGTCCCCTGTCTGTCGGTTTTATTTACTTTTTTCGGCTTTGTTTAATACAGTTTTTGATTTTGCATTCAGCTCCAGTGTGCGACTCCTTTCTTCCTTTTCATTACACTCACCTACAGTACATGTGACACTAATTTCCCCTCACGTAACTTACATTACATTACATTACATTATACACTTTTCTATCCAATCCAAAGCGACTTACAGTTACTTTTTAAGCACTGGATATTTGTTACAGTCCCTGGAGCAGTCTGGGGTTAGGTGCTTTGATCAAAGGTACCTCAGCCATGGAGTGGAAGGGTAAGATCCGAACCGGCAGCCCTCTGATTTAAAGTCCATCTCCTTAAAGGAACAGTCCACCGTGTTTCAATAATAAAGTATGTTCTTCTCTGACCTGAGATGAGTTCCTCTGGACCTGCCTAGTCTTCGGACGCGCCCCCAGTCAGCAGCGCGCGCTGCGCAAACTCGTTAGCATTAGCTTGGCTCAGCTTTGTGGATGGACGCAAAAGGTGCCTTAAGTTAGAAGTGACCAAATCCTTCCATGTGTTCCCTATTAAATCTCCCCTGCATGACTAGTAAACCGATCACAAAGTTGTTGCACAAAATGAAACCTGGCGATTTCCTACTAGATAAAGAAATGGCACTGTAATGAAAGGCGTAGTAATACATTTGGAGCACTTCGACTTCGACGCATTAATATCTTCACTCCTAGTTCCCCCCTTTCCCCCTCCCCCCTCCCCTCCCCAAAGCCTCCTCGTGAGCCACTCACTTCCGTCAATACAACCAACCTGGCCGTACACCCTAGCCAGCTGATAGCAATGAGCATCCAGGGACAGTGACATTTTAGTGTTGGTGGTGAACAAACAATCATGCCAAGAAAATGTTGTTTGCGAGGTTGCGGCAACAAGTGGAGAACGTACACTCCAATAATGTTCCACAGGATCCCCAAGACCACAAACGGCGGAAGGTTTGGTTTACAGAGCATGGACCCAGCAACACCGCCGGAGGTCTGGAAGAGCTAGCAGTTTGCTCTGAACAATTTGCCGACAAGGACTGAAGGATGCGGCAACACAATCGGAGCAGCAAATACGGATACAGTCGAGTGGAACACAGAATATTGTAAGTGTTTTGTTTTTTAACATTGTATTGCTTGGTCTGGCAGTGGCAACCACCAAAAATACTCCACCACCATGGCTACATTAGCCGAACACAACCTGAATGTTGATACAATTCGCCGGTTAGCACAAAATGGGCTATTACAAAATCGGTGCCCTACAGAGACTTGCAAATATAGACGTAACTGATTGAATGACATGAAAAGTGAGCTAACGCTATCACAATGTAACTTAGTTGTGGTGGGTTTTGTTAGTGCTTGTCTAACAGTTTGTTTTTGTGGTGGAGTCTGAAGGCAAGCTCCTCGCGTTATAAGCCCAGTGCTTGTCTGTTTATGTTTTGTCCACGGAGTCGTCACTGGAAGAAGGGTTCTATTTGCCGTTTCAAGCTAGGGTATTACATCGAATACGGATACAGTGGAGTGAATCACAGAGTATTGTTCACCACTCCAGCTATCCTTTTCATATAATGACCAAACAGCAGGCAGCGCGGACATAATTCTTCTATAGGCTTACAGTAGTCTAGGTTTGTGAGGCAGTGCCCACTAGATTGTTCGGTTTATTTTATGGTTTATTATGATTTACTTTATTTATGTGAAAACCACAGATCTACTGTAGTGGGAGCCATACCATTGAACAGAATTGTATGATGTTCATTCTAGCTAGAACTATTAGATAATGTTTGGACTCCTGGTAGGGGGTGGGGCATCGGTAGGGCCATCCTGAATGTGAATTGATTGAGTACAGGTGGCAGGTGAGGCGTAAAGAGTTAATTCTGCATGTTTATGTAAATAAGTAATATAATCCGCTAACCTATCTGAACCATCAATTTCTGAACAGGTCAGTTTGATGAAAAACACCAGGACCTGCTCGAAGCAGAGGACGCCTATACCGAGGGTCCTCTTCATTCAACCCCCCAGAAACAGACATCTGTGAAACTGGCTCCCACATGGACCAAGCCACTGGTACGCTGAAGTATATTCAAGGTTGATAGAGGGCATAGTAATTGAACTGTGGCCTGTATTTACTTGATCTTTCTTGTGTGTAGGAGAGGGCGTCTTCATCCACCACCATGGCCACCCATAGTCCAAGAAGTCTTCACTATGAGGTGAGTGGCCTATTTTAGCTGCATCTGAACTGGATAGACTGATGTGACGGGTCAACTTGGCATATTTACACACTATTATGGCCTTTAGCGGTACAGTCGCCAGTGATTATCCTGACGTTTGTATTTTTGAAACAAACAAAAACAAGTACAGATCATAATCAATATGTTATCTTCCTAGCCACGATATTAATTCATATTTTTTATTCTCATTCCTGTACACCAGGATCCACACCTCACTGGAGCTACTGCGATGGACAAGTGCCACCTGCCATTGTTGTTGGACGCAAGCATGACCTCTGAGACCGGTACCATTCATGCATATAACAAATAATAAATAAGTTAACTTATTATTATGAGCAGATACTATACACAGAAACTCTTTACTCTTCCACATCATGGTAAACCACACTGTGTATTGTGTTACAGATTATTCATGGTAGACCATTGTACAAAAAAGAGGGTGGGGGCTGGGGGTTAATGGCCAAAGGCCTCAGTGAACATATGTGATTTTAGTACCTTTTCCATCAAAACCAATCTGGGCCGTGGCATAGGCAGACTGTTTCAGAACATGTGGACAGAAATACAGAAAGCCCTGTGACCTATCGTGCCATGCATGTGCCTCTACTCTTATGTTGTCAGGAGCTGCTCAGGTGATGGATGTCCGTCTTGCCCCACATCGCTGGGGTCCACCGCTGGGAGGACGTTGGCATCGAATACAAGTGCTTCCACCAAGAGCTGTCTGCAAAGACGACTTGACCCCTCCGACAGACCATTGCATATGCTCGTACCTCAACTGCCTGTCAATATTGCAATAGTACAGAAGCCTAGCAAAGAGGAGGCTGAGAAGTCACAGAACTCAAGGTTTCGTGGTCCACCAAAAAAAGAATAACTCTGTTGCAGCAGTCATAAAAACAGGGTTAGATGTGGTGTGGGGGACACATCAGTTGTGTTACTTTGAATCACACATTGTTTTGCAACCAATTGTATTATTATTGCACTTGTTTTTTATTTTTGTAAATAAATATCACTTGTGCCATTGACATGGTAGTTTGTTTTCTGGTGCATCACGATTTCTGAAAGTTGTAAGTATTGCGGAGTGTAGAAAATGCATGTACATTCTTTTAGTCTATTGTCGTATTGTGGGCAATCTGTTTTACATACTGCCACAATTGTATTTATTGATCGATGTAACACTTCAATTCGATTTAAACCAATCTTACCCTCACGTTTTCCTGGAGACATGCCATTACACCAGGGGACATGGAGTCCTGTAAAATTAGCTTTGCAGGTCACTGACAAGAATTTGCCTGTCCAAATGGTAAGAAACACACTCCACAAATTTGTAGGTTATAAAGGCCCAATGTTCAAATGCACATCAGCGGCTTGTCAAGCTAATTTCGCAGTGCTCCGCTTGTGCCTCCTGGTATAAAGGAAATGCCGACCCTGCATGTAAGTAGTAAACCCTCATGTGACTCTTGCACACCTTGGGTCTTTCTCAAAACCTAGGACAGTGTCCTCTAAGTGTATCAGCCTAATTAGTCACACCCAGTGATTGGATATTCTGTAGAGTTCACCAAAAAGTATCATATCACTGGGCGTGACTAATTAGGCTGATACACTTGGAAGGACTGTCCTAGGTTTTGAGAAAGACCCCTTGTTTACAGGGATGTCTCCTGGGATCACCGTGCTGAGTGAGAGTGTAAAGAGCATACATGTTGCATGAAAACAGAATCCACTCAATAGGGTAAAGAATAACAGTATAACTTTAATATTTACATATGTCTATTGATAGATAACTGTTATATACAGTTGCACCACTTTTGCAAGTGTGTTAGGCGCTGGTGGTTGATTATCAACCTATATGTCCTACATAGCCTCTTGTACTTCTTGGAAGCCCACATAATCATCAGAAGACGGATACAGCCCTCTGATAGACCTGACCACACATGATGGTAATGGTCTCCGCTGTTCTCTGCCCAAGGTTTCGCCCTGCAGGCCCAACTCCAACACGATGCGGTAGCAAACCAACCTCTTCTGACTGAGAAAATAGAGATGTGTTGTATAATCAGTTAAAAAAACACATGGGAATATGATAGCATTATTGGGGGTTTTCAGAGATTATCATGCAGAACAAGAATCCTATAGTAACCTTATTTGAGGATATTTTACTATAGCCCTAAAACAAAGAATATCACAGAAATATCTTTCATATTTGGTAGTTTTGGTAATGTTTTGTAGTATCTTTACAAAATAGGCTTCTAATCAAATTCCAATATGAATGAATTCTAATAGTGCCATATCATCACAGAAATCACAGAGTAGGCCTATACAATAGTCTTGGTGCTTTTTCGGAAGGGACATTATTGGGCCAGTCAACCATTCAAATTTCAGTTTGGCTGGTAGAAAAGTAAAGACCAATTTATTAGGGTAGCCACTTGACCCGCCATCTGAGTGAATGTTTACTCGCCCTTTTGGCAGGCGATAGAAGTTACTTTAGACCCCAGATTATGAGAATGGTTTCAAAGCACTTACTCTGAGGACAGCTGGCCATCAGGTCCACTCGGTGTCGGTCGTTTCTTCCAGTTTACTTTCCCTTCGGAAGAAAAACTCCACGACAGCTGGGTGACCACCACTGCTACAAACGCCTGTTCCTGGCTGACAGCTTCTCTCTCCCGGGCTCTTTGGACCAGCTGCTCCGGTGAAAACACTGGCTCAAATAAATACGGCTCTGGCTCGTTTGTGAGCCAGTCTTCAGCGTCTATACTCAGAGTCCATTGTTGCTCCACGTTCTCCACTTGTTGCCGCAACCTCGCAAACAACATTTTCTTGGCATGATTGTTTGTTCACCACCAACACTAAAATGTCACTGCCCCTGGATGCTCATTGCTATCAGCTGGCTAGGGTGTACGGCCAGGTTGGTTGTATTGACGGAAGTGAGTGGCTCACAAGGAGGCTTTGGGGAGGGGAGGGGGGAGGGGGAAAGGGGGGAACTAGGAGTGAAGATATTAATGCGTCGAAGTCGAAGTGCTCCAAATGTATTACTACGCCTTTCATTACAGTGCCATTTCTTTATCTAGTAGGAAATCGCCAGGTTTCATTTTGTGCAACAACTTTGTGATCGGTTTACTAGTCATGCAGGGGAGATTTAATAGGGAACACATGGAAGGATTTGGTCACTTCTAACTTAAGGCACCTTTTGCGTCCATCCACAAAGCTGAGCCAAGCTAATGCTAACGAGTTTGCGCAGCGCGCGCTGCTGACTGGGGGCGCGTCCGAAGACTAGGCAGGTCCAGAGGAACTCATCTCAGGTCAGAGAAGAACATACTTTATTATTGAAACACGGTGGACTGTTCCTTTAACCTCTAGGCCACCGCTGCCCCTGTACACTTTCCTCTTTCGTGAGTATCTACTACTAATGCTTGAGCTGACCTAGCCCCAGGCCAGACTCTTGACATGATGTGTGTGTATGGGTGTGTGTGTGTGTGTGTGTGTACTCTTATATAAGAGAAATAATAAATAAATAAAATGAAATACTAACTAACCCTTTAAGATATGGCTAAACTCTACTTCAGTAGTGACTGTGGTTAAAGTCTTGCCAAAGATTCCAAAGGCACTACTGAAGTAGAGTTTAGCCACATCTTAAAGTGACTCGAAGTGCATCTGTTTGGCAGAAAAAGGGAAGTAGCACTCCTTGACGGCCAGCACTCACAAGTGAGGAGTTGGCTTTTTAGTATCTGACACTAACTAACCCTTCTTTGCATCTGCACGTTGTTCTGTACATTTCCTGTGCACTTTGTATGTGCTAGTGATGTTGGCTATGATTATGACTTCTTTTGAAAGTCGCTTTGGTTATAAAGTGTCTGCCAAATGTAATGTAATGTAATGTAATGTAATGTACACCTTATTGTTATTGTGGCTCAACGTGCGTTCAGTGCATGTGAACAATTCATGTAGGCCAATGTCTGTACACAAGTCAGTCCATTTCACTTTACACTACTGTATGGGAGCAGGAAAGGATGGAATATATGCATTTACAGGTATTTACGCACTGAGACTCAGCATGTGTAGGGAAAATAGCAGTACAAATATATGTACGGTATATACCGGTATAAAAATACAAGCAACAGTATCTACTGTATTTCTATTGTATATCTCTATACTGTTTTTGGGTACAGTACTCATGTTTCTACATTCTACATGTTAGGCTCATCTTTTCCAGATTCTGTCTTGACTATGTGCATTGCAGCAGTAGTATCATGAAAAGGAAGAAAGGAGTCGCACACAAGAGCTGAATGCAAAATCAAAAACTATTTTATAAAGCCGAATAAAGTAAATAAAACCGACAGACAAGGGACAAACGTTTCGGGTCTAGCCCATCATCAGAGTGCGAATGACGTATATCAAACTGGGAACACTGGTGAAACACAGCGTCCCCGTCCCCCCCCAATTCGATTTTTAACATTTTTTATCCACATTGTGTTCATATTTAAATAGGTGAAAAAAGAAAAATAGACTGTAGCTGCACCAGCTTACAGGGTGGTGCATCTGGGCATGCAGTATCATCTGAGCACCAGGCCGCATGAGGCTCTGGCACGCTGAGTGTGGTAACCGCTCTATAGCATGCAGAAACACGCACAGCTCAATCCATGGTACATGCACCCACACACGCATACACACACACACACACACACGGGCGCACGCACGCACGCACACGGGCGCACGCACGCGGGCGCATGTGTGCGCGCACACACACACACGCACACACACACATGTACGCATGCACAAATGCTCTCTCTCTCTTTCTATGTCTCTGTCTCTATCTCTCTCTCTCTCTCTCCCTCTCTCTCACTCACACACACACACACACGCACACACACACACACACACACACACACACACACACACACACACACACACACGCACGCACAAACACACACACGCATGCTCACGCACCCAGACATGCTCACACAGCTAAACCATGGGGCTTCTTGTTTGAAGTATGCTCACCAGTAGAACTTTCTGCTCATGTGAACACTTCAAAGCTGTGGGTAGAGACGGACCAGTAGCGGTGCACTTCTTTCAAACTTCCCAGGCGCACACACACACACACACACACACACACACACACACACACACACACACACACACACACACACACACACACACACACACACACACACACACACACACACACACACACACACACACACACACACATATGCATGCATGCCATTGAGAGTATATAGCCTACTGTCAATGATGCATGCACACACTCACACACACAGGCACATGCGTTAGTTGTCACATGATGTGTAACGTGTAATTTCTACAGGGTACACAATTCAGTAGTTTCTTAAACTACAAAATGTATCTATTACTATTGTATTTTTACAGTGCTTGAAATAGATAGACTGTATATGGTTGTATCATGTTTAGCTATTGAGAATGCTAACAAAGGTCATCTGTTTGAATGGCCTACTCCAGCAGAGGTCAAAAACGTATAATGCGATTGTCAATAGCAACAGGTGTTGTGCATTGAGTGCCTACATCCCAAAATGACTTGCTCATGACTTGCTTCACATGAATGATTGCCATGCAGAATATCATCCTTTAAAAATGGTATCAGTATCTGACGGTGCAAAATTCTGCACAACACAGCACAGCACTGCACAGTACACACTGGATGCAATGAAATTGCATTTTTGCAGCACACATCGTTTATGAGAGTCTCTGCTTTTGCAGTAAGTCATTCAAGCAACATATATGAAGACTTTACACATTGCACATTGATTTTGATATGAAAGTTTTCACACTGTTTTGATTTTCGAATTAATAGTTTTTAACAGAACTCTGCAGACAGCTATTGAACTGTGCTTCCACCATTACATCGGCTCGATATTTATTCTTGTTGAGGAAAACCCATTGTTTTCAGCTGTACATATTTCCTCTTTATTTTCAAAAGAAACATGTACTTGTCCTTATATGAAGTTTGTTAGGTGAAGACAGAGATTCTGTTTATGTAATGTGCTTTACAAATATTTAAAGCATAAGGCTGATGTGTGGAGGCTTTGACGAAGCTCTGCCATTGACTTGCTTTTAGAATACAGCAGCCTCTCAAATGCTGTTTTTGTTCATGATCACAAATGTATTCCGCATTCCTTACTTCTTGTAAGTTACTAGTTTGCTGCACACTGTGTGTGAGGAACATACAATATTATCAAATTCTGAAATGCATGTCCATTATTGATGGATCTGAGACAAAGTGGCCTTGAATGAGCTATAAATGTACAGAATGTTTGCCAGAGATTTTCCTCAGTCAGGGTCATTCATTCATCCTGAGATCAGAAATGAAAGGAGGATAGAGGAAGAAAAAAAAAACAGTCGAGATCTGCACTGTAGCTGTATTGACAGTTGGAGTCAGACAAGACCACTGCGCTGCGGTCTCCCCACAAACCCTGGTGCCCGACGCTGCAGTCGAAACATCTTCAGTCTTGCGGGCGCTTAATTGGATTGTCAGGCTGCATTTCTGTTTTTCAAGCTCCGTGCACACAAGATAAATCTGCTTGTCAGAGAGGGCTCGTCGTAGAAGATACTCACAACTGGAATCTGACAGACGTGGGGTGGTGCCGACTCAATAACTCTCTGGCTGGCAGGCGGGCAGATGCAGCCGGTCCTGGTGTCAGGGGTCGATCAGAGCTGATTAAACTAGATTAATATCACATGCTTCACGTCAGCATGTCAGGCCACCCGCAGAGTCAGACATAACATGGAAAAAAAATATACAGGCCAAGTAGTAGAAGGAATCTGGACATTTTAGGACACAGCACAGTAAAATAAATAAATAATAGTACACTGTGGGTATTGCACATTTACTTAATAGATGCATATACGACAAATTATTATACAATTTGTGGTTTAAAGATAGTTCCACATCGTCGTCGTGCATAAAAAAAGAATAATTGGAAGAGCTGGGCAATATGGGCATAATGTGGAAAAAAGCAAGAAACAACTAGGCATGGCAAAGAAGTACAGTAATAGAATAAATGAATAGTAAATTAGAGTATACATATTGTATACTCAATTCCCAGGTGTTATCGCAAATGCAGCTAATTATGCAAAGTCTGCTTCACAGAAGCTGAAGTTCTCATATTAGCATCAGGGTTACCAGAATGGGCTCTTTAGGATGATATACTGTATTGTAGAGGTGCTCCGATCACCATTTTTTGGGCCCGATCACCGATACCGATCACCAAAAATCTTTATCTGCCGATCACCGATCATTGCCGATCACAGAAATTATTTCCTATTTTTTTAATAGCCTATTAATTATCCTTATTGAATACCATTTCTGCCCATAAACCAATCAATCTTAATTAGCACATGTCGCTTTCACAATGTAGGCCTATTTTTAGGCTATTATTATTATTATTATTATTATTATTATTATTATTATTATCTTTCAGTTTTTTCAGACTAGTGTTGGTAGCCTACAAGTAAGTCTACAGTATTAATCAATTTATAAGTTATTGCATATAATTACTAAACTATTTAAGATTGAATTGAAACTGAAACATTACTTCAAATAGTCTTCTACATACGAGAAAAAACCCTGTCGCTTTAAATGAGCAGCCTCGTGAGGAGAGCCCCTCCCCTCTCTGTCACAGTCCACAGCTGCAGTGCTCCGCTGCCGTTCTGAGTCTGAGCTCTCTCCCTCTCCCCTCATCTGTCTCCGTTTGGCGTTTCAGCGACTATCAAACTAATCGACTGACTGTCAATTACAACTTTGAAAAGAATAACGTTGACATGTTTGTGCGGACAACGTGAAGTTGTCGCGTGCTGACCGAGGCAACTAGGTTATAACGTAAAATGGCTAACTGGCGAGGAGTAGTCAATCGCAAATTACATTGTAACTGAAACACTTGAGATTCTAAACCAGAAAAAAAACTTCACTTGAAAGAACAGGCAACACGCACAACACAGCGTGTCTGCGAGGAAAGCTCTTTCTCTGTAACACTGTCATAGATTGTAGAATTCCCTGCACAGACTCTTTGAGTTTCACCGTCCACTCTCCCTCTGTTGCTGTTTGGTGTTGCAGCGACTACAAACTAATGAACTGGCTGTCAATTAGGCTACAACTTTAAAAACAATACCGTTGATGTTTGTTTTGGAAACGTTTAATTGTTGCGTGCTGACTGACAACTTCCATACAGGCTGTAACTCAAAATAGCGAACATGGCGAGACTGACACGTCATTCGCAAATTACAAGCGTCATGTAGGCTAAACGGCGCATGGGTCGGAAAATCAGATCAATTGTTGGTGCAGATATGATTATAAATGGTGAAAATGAAGGAGGGAATTCCGAAAAGTTATAGACAAGCAAAGATGTCTTCTTTTGGTGCAGCAGCTGTGCAGAGCCAGCACCTAGGCATGCAGCGCCAGGTGTAAAGGCAAAATGGTTGCGTGAGGAATTTAATATCTCTGGATCGGTTTTTTGATCGGCATGTTTTTCCGATCACCGATCAGGCTATTTTTGGCCATTATCGGCCGATCATGATCGGCTGCCGAGCAATCGGAGCACCTCTACTGTATTGGGCAGGTTTTTACTGTAGATGTATTGCCATACAAATCAATTACAATTCGGTGACAGTAAACACAGGTGGGATTTCCAGATTTTGGGCTGGACATTTTGTAGTCACATCTGGCAACCTTGGACGGTACACAGTAACATGTGCAGTGTTACAGTTTTTCTCAATTGGTTTTGTACATTTCTCACAACAGAATAATCATTATCAAACCTTCTTGTTCAGTTGTGACTTCCTGCTGCTTACCTGCGCACATGGTAAAATACGTTTCTCGTAGTTTTCAGCATTTAGCAAATGCTTTCATCACCATGCAAATGGTTGTGTACAATTCTCAGTATTTTTGTACATTATCAATTGATTTTGTCGTGTTCTGCAAAATGCTTTGTTATGATAATCCATGAAAGATCTCACTCCCCAAAACATTTCCACAGTGACATAACATTTTGATGGCTCTGACACGTTCACAGACACAAAAACCTGGTTTTGAGAGATTGGCCAAGGGTTTTGAGCAAGAGATTGGGTTTTGCAGGTCATCCATAGTGTTTTGCCACTTGTTAAATCTTTTTTGGAAAGGAACGTGATGTTTTGCAAAATGCGAGTAAGATTCGAGAAATGTACAAAACCAATTGAGAAAAACTGTAATTCAGCACTGCTCTGGGCATATATGGTCCCACTTGATTTGGTGGTAAATTCAACTTGTGCCTGGGGGAAAAATTTGGCCCACAGAGTAATTTTATTTGGCTCATGAGATCAGGTAGCGGAATTTACAGTTTGCGCATATCGGTATATGGCATTTGCAGTGTTAAATCAAAAGGGGTTAAAATTCAACACTAAACTCAGATGGGCTCAGAGCAGTGTTGAATTACAGTAACACTGCAACATTTTTTTTCTGTGTAGTAGTTTAGCAGCCATCTGCTGCCCGTCTGAATACAATGCTCCACTGCCAGAGGTGTCAGGTGGTCAGAAAAAAAAGCACATGGACAAATACTGTAAACGCCACATGGGATATGGACATGGGTTTGGGTGAGAGGCTACTGCAGGTGAGATGCTGAGATGGTCATGGCAGCCTGTCAATCTCAAATAATGACCAGAAACAAAACGGAACATCCAGCACTCACTGGCCAAGAGCAGGGTAAAGGTGCACTCTAGTGTCCTGTAAGGTTGGCCCCAAGCACATTGGTGGATCACGTGATAGATAGATAGATAGATAGATAGATAGATAGATAGATAGATAGATAGATAGATAGATAGATAGATAGATAGATAGATAGATAGATAGATAGATAGATAGATAGATAGATAAAATATGTGTCACTCTCAGAGAGAGAGAGGGGTGGGGTAGTGATGAGGCAAATACAAAAAAGGAGGTTGACGAAAAAAGAAAAGGAAAGGAGAGGATGAATCAACTGATGGTGCTGATGACTAGTCTGGCGGCAATCGCCATACTCAATCACAAGTGTGATCGAGTCTGGGGACCAACTGTACATTATCTCGTAGGGAGGTGTGGTTTCCGTAGCCGTTGATTGGACGGCACGAGTGTCCATCACTCGCCAGAGAACCCATGCTGCCTTGCGCGCGATGACGTATGTATATCGCGACGAGGAAATTATCTGCAAGAAGCCACCGAAATTGAAGAAGCTAAAACAGTCTAGAAATCAACAATGGCGACAGACGATTTTTGCCGTTTGTGCAAGACAAATGAGAAGGACCACCATCTACATATGGACATTCAACTGACATGTTCGCAGTGAAAAAAGAAACAACTATTTCGAACAGGCTGGCGTTCCTACGCTTGATTGTATCCTCCGTGTCGGGACAGTCAAGGAGATGTTGTTCGCGTTGCGCCTCAGTCATAAACAGGCTCGGAAAGGATTCACCTAATATTCAGGCAATGGGAGGAAGAATTCAAAGACGGCAACGTCTCCAAAAGGCCACGCGAGCCAACGCCATCGACGACACCGAGGGATTTGAAAAAGACATTGCCAAACCCACCGACTCCAAGTGCCAACTCAGGTATCCAGTTTACTCTGTTCAATCGCTCCAACTGGTAGCTCCAGCTCCTTAAATTCAATGCTCGCTCACTATTACATTATAATCTCTTCATAGACAACGTAACAGTTCTTGTTTAGGTTTTCTTACTGATCTGTCATTAACTAGTCATTTAAAAAGTCCAGAAAATGAGCACGGTTTAGTAGTTGTCCCAGTCAATCGATAGAGGGGAGAGCATTTCACAGCCCCCCTACACTCAGTGACACGACCCTCACTCCAACCCTCCCCCTTACTGTATTAATTTACCATAATGTGTACTGTAATAATGGGCCTAGATTATCTGAACATATTCTGTTTTTAATAGCCTAAGCCTTGGTATCCACTTATTTCTTTAAACAGATGATGGCAGGCACTGACAAGGAGCTGGGCATAACAAGACCAAGTGGAGCTCACCATGTGGACATGACAAGACATCCTCACCTTGGTGGACACACTGCAAGAGGCAGAACTTTTTAAACAGAAACCAGGTCGCACATCTACTGCATTCCCTGGCTTCCGAAATGACTTGTTGGCAAAGCTCGATCACAAGGCACTGTGGACGTGGATGAGCAGCAAACTGAATGAATGGTGCAGTGTCCTTTGAGTTATTTGTACTGTTTGTCTAGCCAGGTAACACCCATGCTGCCTTACAGGCGACTGTCAATGTTGGTACGGCGTCTTCAAAAAGGTGAATGCCAAAATTATTAAAATAAGTTTTACTTAATTACTTTCCTATTTTCTTGCTTTGAAATAGTTTGTTATTCTTGTTTGTTATTCTAAGTCATTGTCCTTCATTAAAATCATTTCCTTTACCAAGCTGTCTCTTCATTAGTTTTCAGGGGACACATAACAACATGTAGTTTAAAAATGTAAAAAGTATTTATTCAGAATGATATTTACTATATATACAAGTGTGCAGTTATTTACAATTATTTACAGTGGCTCTGTACTTAATCTGATAATGGAAGCATGGATAAGCCTGACTCAATGCTGCTTAGAGAGGTTTCAGCATCCTCATCCTCAACATCAAAATACACTGGAAAGTCCATGTCTGGTGACAGGTATGGTTTTTCAGGAATGTCAGGGAATTCACACACATCAAAATCTTTAAATACTTTGTGAACAATGCGTAGGATGTCCTGGCCATGTTTTATGTCAAATACAGGGAGATTCTGCATGACAAGTCATGTCATATCACAAAGACTTTCCAAAACTGAGTAAATTAGTACATTGCTGAAACCAGTGCAGAATGAGGCATTTGTGTAAAGGTGTTCAATCAGGCTATCCCTATACTCCTCCAAAAGCTGTCTGACCAGTCCCTGCTCTTCCAATGTGACATTTCTGCATTTGACAGGTGACGGGATTTGTTTGTGTATTTCAAAGTTGGGTTTTGGCACAGAGCAACAGTCAGAGTTACACTTGCATAATGAGTGGCAATAGGTGCAGCAGGAATGGCCAGGCTCCACACTGGACACGTGAGGCTCAAAATGTACATACAGGGCTTTCCTAAAGCAGCCATTTAGACTTTCTTTAAGCATCGTTTTCTCCCTCGTGTTTATTGTCCGGCAGTATATATTGACTGGTGACATCTCCACTCCTTTCTCTGTCAAGTCCTTCACGAGCCAGTCGAAACAGTCCAGTGACTCACTCGAAAGTCGTCTTATGGAGAGTCTGATGTTGGGGCTGGCAATGATGTCAACTGGGTTTTGGAGTTGGAGCGGTCTCCTGACAATTTCTCTTGAGTGCAATTCCGCAGACACAGTCAATGCCAGTACCGGTGTTTCTACAAAATAAGAGAATACAAGAACAACATCACAACATGGAAATCATTTGCATTACAGTCATAGCTGTTCAGAATTGTGGCTTCAGAGCGTATGGGTTGTCAACAGTCCTATTCTCTGGTGTCTCCACTACTTCTTACCTGTCAGCCCATCCCCCCGGTTGTTGTCGTGGGTTACCTGCCCCCCCCCCCCACCCCCCCCCCCCCCCCCCCCACCCACCCAACCACCTCCACCACTCCCCCGACTACTCTGCCTGTACACTTGGGGACACCGCTCCTGTCCCCTGACTTGGTGGACAGATCAACAGGCACCAGCAACAGAACTTTCTTTTCTCGAGGTGTGCATTGGCCTGTGAGATACACTCTGCCAGGACACTACGTCAGAACACTCCGCTTAGGCCTACTTTTTCATACACTGAATACATTGCATGATATTTTAACTGTACTATGAAAAGAGCAATGCCAAAGCATCAAAGCGTTACTTGATTATTGCATGTAATTTTTGTAATGTCAAAATGTCAGAAAGTTTAGAACACTGCATAATCAATGGGGTGAGAGGTGTGATATCACAGTAGCAATACCATGATTAGAAAACTGCTCTTCAAAAGATTAATGAGTTGAGCGAGTTAAAGTTTTCAGTGAAATAAAATGTCTTCGGTAGGTAAGGTTAGAATGATCTGAAAAAAGGTGTTAATATTACCCACCTGGTTTCACGATGGCTCTCAGTTCCCCGACCTCGCAAAGCTTTCCCTAAAAGCCTTCCGTCCTTTCTCAGCCTTCCTCCTGTTTGAGAAAAGAAAACCACAAGTAAAGTGTAGAGATGTTAGTCATTTGCAGTGGAAAATGATTGCCCTTCTGAAGTTAGGCCTGCTTAACAAATGTAGCAAAAACATAATTTTCTCAGGTAGGCTGATGATACTTGTGCACACAACCGAGAGCTGTGCTACTCAAGTCTGCACACTGCTGGATATGCTCCAAAAAATAAACTGTATTAATTAAAACACGCAATATTTCGATCACCCTGGATCTTAATCAGGCATATGGGTAACAGGAAGGAGCTGTGGCCTATAACTTATCAGATGACCTTATTTTACACCCGTCCAGGCAGGGCACCAAAAAGTGTCAGTCAATTAGACAGACTGGTGTCTTGACCTGTGCCTAATCATACAAAAGGCAAAACATTACATTACACTTAGGGCCTAGTTAGGGGGTAGTTAGGTTAAGCATGGAAGCTCTCTCTCTGTCTCTCACTTAAGTTATATCCCCGATGAAGATCCTGGGCATGTTTTGATAAGAATACGTGAAATATAATCAGGGGGGAGTGCATGCATATGATAAGAACACGTGAAATATAATCAGGGGGAGCCCATGGGGCTATACGTCTGAATCCCGTGCAGCCCTAGCTTCTTCAACTGCAAGGAGTTTTTGGATTTGCGCACCCTACACAGTAAAAAATGGAGTGTCAATATTGCAGTGTAAACGCATTTTCCTCTGAATAGAGTAGTTCTAACAATAGGCAGAGTCAACTCGTCCAAATGGTAGTGTCAAAAGTGAGAGTAAAAAAGTGAGTGTCAACATTTCAGTGTAAATCTATTTTTCTCTTGATAGAGAGGTTATAACAATAGGCAGAGTAACTCCTCAGACAAAATAACTCTGCAGGGTGATGATTCCCCGCGAAAATTCTAGAACCGGAGCTGGAGCTGGCATGGCATGTTGGAAGTCGTTTCTCTCCCTGCGTGGTAAGTGGATTTGAATATTTATCGAGTTTTTGCTGTTTATGACCAACATTTTTCAATACACTGATGCTGATGATAGACTACTGTATGTGTATTAGGTTAAATTAGGCATGCATATATGTAGGCTAGCCAATTAGTATTTTTCCACTGATGCATTCGACTGCAATACTAGGCTACATAGCTTTTAGAAGTAGGCTAATGAATAGTTGTTTTAAATGAAAACAAAATCCGACTGCATTTGCTTGCATGCTGACGCCGTGTGGTGTGATGAGTATTGAAGTTTTCTCTTGTTTGCTGAGTTTGGGTTACCCGTACCAAAATGTAGTGCTAAGCTAGCTAGCTTGACAACGTGGTTTCCCAGATTGTATGGGTTTCCCCCAATGGCATTAGCATTGCAACGGTTCAAAAGTTCACTTGAGAACGGACCCAATGTTTTGCAAGGTGATGTGCTCGTGCTTAATTTGTGGCTCTGAAACCAGAAATGCTCGATGTTAACATTAAGAATATGTTAGTGTTGGAAACCGTTTACAGTTAAGTGTTGCTCAGTTTTATGGTAAGTTGTAGATTTGAGAGATTCATCTACTCGTCCACCTCATAGATTAGCACGCTAAACATTGCCCGCTCGTAGTTGATGCTTGATACCAGGAATGTTCTGTTTGGGCATGCGTGGACACACGTGTAGTATATAAAAGTGATTATTGATTCGTCACGTAACATAGCTACATCTAGAACTAGTCCCTGCATGGCTTGCCAAGTCTTCGATGCCGGTAATCATACACATGCGTTAAATATGGGTTTGGTGTCAACTGTGGTGTTTTTGACTCATGCTGTAGTTGAGAACCACCGAGTTCTAGCGTTTCGCTTAGCCGGTGCAGCTTTCGTCAGTGCAGCTCAACAGAGGAAGAAGTGTGAGTGGAAGAGGAAAGGATGTATTGTTGTCGACGCGTTTCAGTTGCTTTGAAAGTTGTAGTAGTTGAGAGTCATCTGCTGACTAGCCTTTATTTTTGCAAGTTTGGTAAATGCAATCCAATTAATGGACGAGGAAGGGGATATGAGTGTGGAAAGGGTGTCGTGTGTGCACGCGTGCTGGCAGGCTCGCTCTGTCGTGTGTGTGTGTGTGTGTGTGTGTGTGACCTGACGACTGTTTTGTTTAGAACACCGGTGCAGCTGAAGGCCAGCGCAAATGGGTGAACCGAGGAGAGAGTGTGATGGGGAAGGTGTGTGTGTGTGTGTGTGTGTGTGTGTGTGAGAGCGAGCGAGAGAGAGAGAGGGAGAGAGAGAGGCCGCGTGATTGGATACTGCAATTAGGAGCAATTTACCTGTTTTCCCATGTTTTGCTGAAGAATTATATGCAATCATCTATTTAACAGATGTTATGTGGATGTGTAGTGTTGAGGCAACTCAGTTGGCTTTAAGAAGTTCATAAGGACATGGAAAAGGATGACTGTGTTTCATGTTCTGATCAGTGCCTCCCATACAGGTATCCTAAAACCAGCTCGTTAGTGTTCCTGATCCAACTGTGTGAGTGTGTTAATGTGTGAATATGTTGACGGGTATTAACAGTTTCTCAACTTTCTCAAATTTAACAGAAAATGCTGTTGCGTGTCTCATTTGGTGGAGTGCAGAAGTACATAAAGATGCTTGAACTGACGTTTGATGATTTCTTGAGAGAAGGTTAGTCGCCTAATTTGAATTGAAAGTAGGCCTATCTTAATGTAGCTTAATGTAACTTAAAGTGGTGACATACTGCAATTATTTCTCATCAGATCATTTTGTGCACGGTTTATTTTTTACTCCAGTGAGTTTGAAGTTCAACATCCCCGAAGACAGATGGTTGGACCTCAAAGTTTATGACCAGTCTAACACAGAGGTAGACGCCGAGGTTTTTGAGGAGCTCGTAAAAGAGTTCCATGGACCTTTCCTAGTTTCATTGGCCAATGGAGCACCTGGTAAGTGTTGCCTACTTGCATATGATTTACACATACATCATTTAGGTGGAAGTGTTGAACTATGTAAGCCACTGCTTAGAAGCCATTGTTTAACACTTTTTTATGTATCTTATTATTTTTTTGCTACATTTTATTTGACCATGTGTTGGACAATGCTGTTGCAACTGTACACTGCACCTAGATATCTTTGTTTATTATCTAAATTTTGCTACTAATTACTTGTATACTGCTGTACTCTGTGCCAACCCCTTACTCTGACCTTGCTTGAATTTCCTCCTTGTAGGTCGCTCTGTTCAGAGGCGTCAGCTAAATGTAATGTAATGTAATTGTGTTAATATTTTCCAATGCTCAGGTAACCCTCAGTTCACATCATCTCCAGGGTCTACTGCATCTGACGACACAGTGATCCTCAACTTCTCCCTGCTTGAGCCAGCTGAGGAACCCCTTGAGCCAGCTGAGGAACCCCTTGAGCCAGCTGAGGAACCCGTTGCAGCCCAAGGCAGTCAACCTAAAAGGCCTTGCCGCATCAACTATGAAGCAAAAACTGTGAGTTTGTGGGGGTGGGTGGATATACGGGGTTTAATTTGCACATCGTGTATGTATCTTGTTTGTTTCAGAATTACCAACAGTTTTTCAAAATACATTGCTGCATATGTTATCTTTTAGCTGATTGAAAAAATCCTGACTACAAAGCCTGGAGGTGACCGTATCATCGAGGAGTATGCAAAAACAAAATCAATCACAGATTCAACCAGAAGACGGCTCATCAACATACTTGCTGCAGAAATGACGGAAACACATGGGTAAGTATAGGTCAAATGTGTTATCATGAGACAGTTAAACATCATTGCAATTATTGTTTCGATTATGGTGTTCAGTGTCCTCTAATAATGTTGTTTATTGAATACACCAGGACCTCGCCGCCGCGGAGTGTGAAAGTGATGTATGCACAGGGGATTATTGCTCTGTTTCCATATCTTGAAGACCCATACTCACAGAATGGCTATGTAAGTAAAGGTTTTACAATATATCACCCCTTCAAACTGTTGCTTGTATTCATGGTAACGCTTTATTTTAGTGTTACATCTATAACCACGAATACATACAATGTTAATGCCGGTATAAGTAACTTTTAAGGCATGTACTAAGCAAAATCAAACATTTGTTAGGTCCTTACTAAGGCTATATTGGTAATAAATCCCTAATTGTGCACGAACAAGACATTTGCAAACACATGCCTAACAAATGTTTGATTTTGCTTAGTACTTGCCTTACAAGTTACTTATACAGTATACAGGCATTAACATTGTATGTGCTAGTGCTAATAGATGTAACACTAAAATAAAGTGTTACCGTATGAGTGTACATTATACTGTGCATACTGTATATTATACATAGGAACACTACTACGATCCGGAAAGTGGTTCAGGATACATTGCATGGCGGTTGAAGACCATTCAACGAAAGGCTTCTGAGGAAAGAGTTCCAGCAGTTAAATCTCCTAAAGGTAACATGTATAATGTGGGTGAATGTTCAACCTGTGAAGTGTGATTAAAGGAAGATATACAACTGTGCAGTTCTAAACATTAACAACAAAATTGTTTTGTTTTAAAGTTGGTGGGCCAGGCCATGGACGTACTACACCCTTTACTGCCGAAGTCCTGACTGATGAGGAAGTGGAATCCGCTATCGCTGTGTTGAGACATTCTGCTGATGAGGAAACCATCCGTGAAAAAATGAAAACCACCTTCAGTTATCGCCAAGCAATGGTCAATGACCATGACAAATCTGCAGAGGTCTTCTCAGTTTTTCCACGGTTCCTGGACACACCAGGACTGGTAAGACATCTAGTTCTACATTCATTATATGTCTGTAATGGTATTTTATAGGTACTCTAGGTGTAATGTATGCGTATTGTCTATGTGTCATTGTCTATGTCCACACCTAAAGTCTACGTCTATGTCTGCATGAGAAAGTAAGAAATGTCATTTCAAATTCTTTGTATGACCAGTAATGTAAAGAAATCGACAATAAAGACGACTTGACTTGACTTGATTGAAGAGTGAGGCCTATTGTAAAATGTTGCACAAGGTACTGACTTCAGTTGTCCTCCTTTTCGTCATTTTTTCCTTTTCAAATTACAGGTAGAGCAGGATTTCAGACTGATGTTTGGCGAGCAGACTGCCAATAAATTCCTGGAGAGATGGCCTACCACTTTCAGGGCAAGAGTCATTAAGGAAAGCCATGGACTGGTCCCCTCCACGGACCTTCTTGATTTGATGCACAATGCTGAGACATCCACTGAAGTTGATAATGGTAAGTCTTTGAATGTGGAGAAGCATGTTGCTAAATATATTGAGGACGGTGGAAAAGTATGGCTGAATGTTAACATGATGCTTGTTTGACTTAAGGCTGGGACAGTGATACGTCTGCCATCATACTGCTGCTACATCTGCTACCGCCATCCGCACAGGGACGCAAGAAGCCAGGGAAGATATCAGCATCTAATGCAGTGGATCACCTCATCAAATTCCAAAAGGTACACTAGAATTATATTTGACAATGAATCAAGTCCTCCCACCACCCCTCCACTCCAACAACACTTCATACCCCATACATGAAGCCTTTCCTTAGACCAGACTAGACCACCACCGTCCCCCGGCACACACACACACACAAACACACACACCATTTATAGTCAGGGAGTATAGTATAGTATGCCCTTTATTATCCCGCCATGGGGAAATTCATTTGTTGCAGCAGTAACATACAGATTGTGCAAAAACAGCAGACAGCATACATACAGCACAGGACCAGGAGGTTAAAAAAGTATATATAAGATAGATAAAAATAGAGATGTTAAAGAAAATAGAAATATCTCTGTTAAAAACATCAAGTACATTAGTAAAAGTGAAAGTGCATTTGTAAAAAGTGCATTAGCAGCTTCATGAAAAGGAGGAGAGGGGGCTAGAACAATAATAAATAAGTGAATAAGTTAAAAAGTTAAAAAGACCATCACTACAAACCACCACCATCATCATCATCATCACCGTCACCACCATCATCACCACCAGGAAGGATATTCTACCATGACGACTGGTAACAGTAGTATAACGCACTCCCACTATACTTTTTTTTACACCATATTGTACATGGCCACAGAATGCTCTAATGTTTCAGACATAGTTAGTACTAAACTATCAAGTCAAGTGTGTGTGTTGAGGTAGTGCAGGTAGGATGTGCAGTCATTCAAGTGTAAGAGGCATGAAAAGCAGCAGTAACATGTTTGGCCTCTAGAGTCATTCTGCAGTTGGCAATCGTAGCTTGTTATATACCATATGAAAGCTTAAAGTGTGCACTATACGAATAATATCCTGCACACGCACAGCCTCAAACATGAGTCCACTATTGAGCCCACCTCTTCAAACATTACTCCTCTACCCTTACACTTTCTAACATAATTTTAAACATGGTCACCCTCACTGTGCTACCTTGGGCCAACACCACTCCACATCATTCCCTCAAACCTGAGTCAACCACTAGTAACATAACATTCTTACATCCTTTATGTTTTAGAGTTGAGAGTGATGTCATGTTATTGTTCTAATAAATTGTGTTATTGAATGTGTTTTGTCATAGACGGGAACAAGCCTGCAGCAGCATCTAGACAACATCACTGAAAGTCGTCAGCCCTACCTCCTTGCACAGGGACCCACAAAAAGCAGCATTCACTCCTTCTTCATTGCCATCGACAAGCACGCACTTCCATGCCAAGGCACCACCTCAGTCGGAGCCCTGGATGAACTCTTCAAGGCCCACTTTGTCTTTGGTACATCTTACAGTCCTGCCTTGAACAACTTTTTCACTTTTCTCCAAACTTCCATTTACAACATTGATGTAGGGAAAACTAAGGAAACGCCAAGAATTGCAGAGTTACGAGCTAGAATGGTGCGTTAGACTCAATTAAAGGATAACTTAAGCCACTATCAACATGCAGCTGTAGTGCTCACACTACCCTGGACTTGTCAGTACCTGAGATTTTTTCCAGCCTTTTCTGAGATCCTGGTCATTGTAATGGGGGCAGGTGTTTGTTTACATTAAAAAAAACCCATCTTGATTTATTCCCAAAAACATTAAAAAGGTTATGCAACATCAGCAGACAACTAGCAAACAGTGATACCTCTTGAGAAAATATTTGTAGTAGGCCTATGTCAAGAATTTTTAAAAAGTAAACAAAAGCTGCCCCCATTACAATAGCTCAGATCTCTGAAAGAAAAAAATTGGCATCACCGGGTTCTGACAAGTCAAGGGTAGCGTGAGCAATGCAACAGCTTATTGAAATTGACTGAAGTGGTCCTTTAAAGTGACACTGTCCCATTTTTGGAAAAAGCTTATTTTACACCTCCCCTTGGTTTTACCGGTCTCCTATACTTTCAACCGTTCTCGGGTTATGGCAGTGCAAATTTTACCTCCAAGCTAGCAGTTAACATTGAGTCCTATGACACCAGTTAGCCACCAGCTGGTTTCATAGGACTCAATGTTAACTGCTAGCTTGGAGGTAAAGTTTGCACTGCCATACCCAGAGAACAGTTGAAAGTAAAGGAGAACGGTAAAACCCTATTATTGAACTCAAGGGGAGGTGTAAAATAATGTAAAATAATTTCCAAAAATGGGACAGTATCACCTTAAACAATTTAGTGCTTTCTAAATGATCTTGGTGGAGTAAACACAATCTTGGAAGGCATCTCAAATTATTACATGGGCTCTGTACGGGAAGGACTCTTTATCTGCAATGTGGCCAAGTGGGATGCTCATGTTGGTTCAATAGTTGTTGTTGTTTTGTTTTTTTTGGGGAGGGGGGGGGTGGCAAGTGAGGAAGTGCCATGTGAATAGTGTGTGTGTTATTGCTGATGTTGAATCACCACACTGTCAAAGTATTTGGGGTAGTGGTAATGCAAATCCAGCAGAACAGCCATATGGGGCAGAAGTTGAGTCAGAGCCAGCATTATCCTCACAGCACCTTGTAAATAATTGTGCCTCTGTCATTTCCGATCTAAAAGCAGCAGGTATTGCCCAGTCTGCTGTTAATTCTGTTGTGACTACTTTTGGCAGATATTGTCCAGAAAATTAATGAGCATGCAAAAGAGTCTGTCATTCAGTTGTGATCATACAGGACAAAAAGGTGCTGCTCACCATACCTTTATTTACAGAAGCTGTTCAAGAACATTTATTTGCTTCTGAAGTGACTCGGACAAAGATTTTGTTGCTTTTCCAAAAAGAAAAAAAGATTTTGTTGCTTTTCATGTTGATGATCTTCCTTATCCAAGAATGGAGAGAATGACTCACTATGTACATTGACCCATATTGTTGAGTTATTGGCAAATAAATGCTGCTACAGTACTTTGATTGTATGTATTTTCTTATGTTATAGCAGTTAAAAGCAATACTATTTCAGTAATATAATGTACACTATATAGTGTATTTTAAAAATGGAAACTACTCAATGTGGTGAACTAATTTTATATAAAATTAAATAAATATACACTATGTGGTGTATTTTAATAATGGAAACTACTCTATGTAGTGAACTAATGTTATATAAAATGAAATAAATATACACTATGCAGTGTATTGTAATAATGGAAACTACTCTATGTAGTGAAATAATTTGATATAAAATGAAATAAATACACACTATGTAGTGTATTTTAATAATGGAAACTACTCTATGTAGTGAACTAATTTAATATAAAATGAAATAAATATACACTATTTAGTGTATTTCAATAATGGAAACTACTCTATGTAGTGAAATAATTTTACTCTGGCAGTGTAAAGAGATCAGTGTTTTTACACATTTCATTGTCAATTTCGACACAATGTAGAGTCAGATTAACTCTGAAAATCTTACACTGTCTATAGTGTTAAATATTTTTACACACCTCATTGTTAATTTTGACACAAAATAGAGTAAAATTAACTCTAAAAATCTTACACTGGCCAAAGAGTAAATTTTACTCTATTTTTGAGCGGGACCAAATGTTATCTGACAGGGGGTTAAATTTAACTCTTAAAGAGTAAAATTGACACTCCCGTTTTTACTGTGTACCCAAACGACTAAAGCTGTGCTACTTAAGCCTTTACTCACTGTAACATTAAATTGATATCGAAAATGAACCCATAATGTGACATTGTGACAACCACAGTAGGTACAGACATAAGGACAATGATATCAAGAAATAACACTTACCATTTATATAAGTAAGATGGTCTTCATCGACAACTAGTATACGCCGATCAGGTTGGTCTTGTATACATCGGTGGCTAGCATGTCCTCCCACTTCGCGCTCAGCCAGGCCTCGGGACTGCCAAACAGAATCTTATAACGGCATCATCTCTCAATCGCCGTTTCATCGTCTTGACCCAGCTGTGTTGCAGATATTCCAAGGTCGACTGCGTCCTTTATTTGGTCCTAGAATCTACACCAATGCTATTAATGGCGAAACCACAGCAACGACCGGGGTCTCGCTAACCCCCATTACCTTAGTAACCAACGGAGCGAGTTGGTAAATCAGACTTTTACCAAATCCAGTCGGTAGTAAGGCTAACACATCTTCCTTTCCGCTGACAAACGACTCTAACGCTAAGCGCTGTTCGTTTTTCAAAGCGAAATTACGTTCCAAACTATTCAAAACACTGTCCAGAGCTTCTCCGAAAGATTGCTTCGCTTCGGCTGCCGCCATGATGGATTCGCGAAAAAACTACTAGCAACTAACTTCCGTTTGTCGAGTAGTACGCGTCATCGTCTTTCGTGCCTCCTCGCTCTGTGATTGGCCCCCGTTTCGATGTAAAGATTTCTGCCTTGGTCCCCAGGCTGTCCAGCAATTCGAAAAGAATGCGCAAGGCAGCATGGGTACTCCCAGGCTAGCTGATGACAGTTCTGTCACAGTGTCTGTGTGTAGCGTGGAATGTTAGTAAACCTCCCTCCCAAAGCCTCATACAGTATCGGTAGCGTTGGGCTATCGGACTGGGCCTTTAGCTCAGCGTTATCGTGCTGTGCCTTCCATACCCAAACCAATATGTTGACTAGAAGGTGCTGAGTTTGCGGACCCAAGGGGGACGGACTGCACGGGAACACCTCGGTTACACATAGAAAATACCCTGATAGGGGTTTGACATCAGAGCAAATCTTGCAATCTTGAGGTCCATAAACAGTACGGATCAAAAAGAGACAGTTGCCTATGGCCTAATGTTTCCACGCAGGGTTTTCCCCCATTATGCAGAAGGACCGTTCCATTGAAATGGATGAGACACATGGACGTCACATGCCCCTTTACAGTAGCAGACCTGTAGCAACCTGTTCACGTTTGGCACCCATAGCAACGCATTCATTTGTTGTACCTATATATACAATCTCTGACATACTGTAAACCTTACAACACATTTGTAAAAGACTCCTTGTGGAATACTCCTACGCAACCTTACAGAAGTGTGCTGTGCATGCTATTAGAAATGATACGTACATTGAAGTATGGCAATGTGTTGAGTAAAAGTAAAACAGTAAAACGTCTGTCCATTCGAATCTGTTGTGATAGATAGATAGATAGATAGATAGATAGATAGATAGATAGATAGATAGATAGATAGATAGATAGGTACTTTGTAGATAGATAGATAGATAGATAGAGAATGTTTGAAATTCTATTTAATTCTCCAGTGAGGGAAATTATGCTGTTATTTATAATTCTGAGAGTAGTTCAATTTTTCATGATTAGACACATATGGCCTTGTTGCATTTTGCTCATCCTCTGGTGCAGATGGTCTGACGTGGTGCAAAGACAGAAACCACAGCAGCAGCTGCACACATTCACTTCTTTTCTTTTCACTTCTTTTCTCTTTTTCTTTTTTCTTTTTTTTTCTTGCAGAGACAGTGGTATCCTAAATTACATCACAATCCTGGAACGAGAAACCTTTTGTCAAGTCGGGCTGTGCGCAGTGGACCTTGAAATCAACACGGCCAAGTATAAGTGCAGCGAGCTCGGTAGGTGGGTGGGTGGGTGGTTCCACGACGCGGCAGGAAGTTATTTAAGTGCAGAAGTATGCAAATCCGGCACGGTCGACTGCCTCCCTACAGATCTCCAGACTCACCACAAACTTGCTCATTTCTCTCAGTCAAAGGTGATTGCTCAAACACGCTTACTGCCTCCGCTGCTACGGCTACTGCTGATGCTGCCATAGACTGCTGTCACTACACAACTGTTTGCTGCATGTGTGCGAATTGCTTGTTGAAGAAGCAGAATAATAATGAAAAAATATACATAGTAAAAACTGACAAATCAGCACGAGCCATAGAGACACACCTGCGCGTGTGCACGCACGCACACACACACACACACACACACACACACACACACACACACACACACACACACACACACACACACACACACACACACACACACACTCACACACACACTCACTGCCATAGACTGCTGTCACCACACAACTGTTTGCTGCATGTGTGCAAATTCCTTGTTGAAGAAGCAGAATGATAATAAACAAATATATAGGAAAAGCTCACAAATCAGCACAAGCCATACAAACACACACATGTGCGCACACACAAGCACACACACGTATGCAAGCACACACACACTCACTCACTCACTCAGGCACACACACACACACACACACACACACACACACACACACACACACACACACACACACACACACACACACACACACACACACACACACACACACACACACACACACACACACACACACACACACACACACACACACACACTTATTTGTGGAGCATGCTTCCTTTCCCATGTGAGGATTTGTAGAGTTGAAAGCAGTGTTGTCATCAGGACTTTCCTGCTACACTTTGGATTTAAATGTTGTGCCAACTGCCTTGAACATTCTCTCACTTTCTTCCTGCGTGTCCTCCATCCATCCATCCATCCATCCATCCATCCATCCATCCATCCATCCATCCATCCATCCATCCATCCATCCATCCATCCATCCATCCATCCAGAAGGGGGGATATGATTCAGATTTTAAGCAATATCAATGGAATTACATTAAACTGTGATTAAAATCATGTTAGAAAAGTGGCAATATCAAAACCAGAAGGGGGAACAATCCATTAATTTCATTCAGGGACAGTCATTTGCACTCGGAAGCAGAGAGTTTTGCCAGCATAGATCTGAATTAGTTATAAGAGGTTGCAAGCTGTTGTTTTAGAAGATTGAGCGATTCAAGTATAGGCATGGTTTTCTAGACTTAAAAACAGACTTGAAGAAGCAGACTTTTGAGGCAGTCGTTTGAATCCGTTTCAAGAACAATTTTAAGGCACTCTTTTAAATGGGTTTGATTAAAATTTTGAGGTACTCTTTTGAATGGATTTTGATCAAAATTACGAGGTAATCATTTTGAACAGATTTCGATAACAATTACAGAATTCTTTTTCAGCTGTGTGGAGATGGTGACATTCGGATAATAGCCTACATTACGCAGAATTTGAATCACAGTAATGGGTATTTGAAAGTGAAAGTGAAAGCCCATTGGGAAACTCCAACTCCCATTGTCATTGTGACAGCACTCCACAGCACACAAGTGAACACTGCACACTGCACACAACGAAATTGCATTTATGCCTCATCTGTGCAAGGGGGCAGCCCTCAGTGGCGCCCCATGGGGAGCAGTGCAGTGGGACGGTACCATGCTCAGGGTACCTCAGTCATGGAGGAGGATGGGGGAGAGCACTGGTTGATTACTCCCCCCACCAACCTGGCGGGTCGGGAGTCGAACCGGCAACCTCTGGGATGCAAGTCTGACGCCCTAACCGCTCACCCATGACTGCCCATATTTACTTAGCAAATCAGAACACTCCGCTGTTAGACACAATAATGAAGACCATAATGATCACCAGTGCTGTAATGCACCTAAGAACATGGAGAACATAGAACAGAGGCAATACATGCATCTACAATACAATATGTGCAAAAGAGTTCTGTGGATGACTTCACCATAATTGACAGGCAGTAAACCACTGTAGCCTTTCCTCTCATTTGTTTCTGTGATGTCTACATTTCTGCAAACATCAGTCTTTTTTGTGTGGTTCACGCAGAATCGTGCATATGAATGTAGTCCTGTTGTGCCTACTAACCAATGTAGAGGCGAGTGTCCTGTTGTGCAGGTAAACTGTTTTCTAGCTTCTAGAGCAGTGTTAGCAATACTGTTTCATATATCTATAGTACTTGTATGTACTGTATATTTTACACTATATCATAGTAGAAGAAAACTACTTTTACTTGAGTGTGAAATCAATATTGAATGTGTACTAGTATTGTAAATATTTTATGGATATGATATATATACATCACAAGTCCTTTCTATGTAGAAAAAAATAAAGCTAAACTGTATCGACAACACTTGTATTTTTTATTTTTAACTGCAGAGGATTGTATCTACCTCTCAAGTTTCAGAGATAGAGTTCATAACTGGTGAGTTTGTGAACCCGTAATAGAATGCACTTCACACCAGTGCACACCAGACTGCAATTAATGCAGCGAGTACAACTTCTTACATCCCGAAATTGCACCACTTCATTTACATTTTACTGTCTGTGTGCAGAGGACAAGGTTGCCAGATGAATCTAGATTTCCAGCTTATAAAAATGCTCAATACCTGCCTGGAAGCACTTTTGAATTCTATGGCCATAAATTTGCAGCAAAAGCCACCCTAATGCCCTTTTTACCTATTTTTACCCGCAGACAGCCATCCTAAGCTGTCCAATTGGGCGGGAATTCGCCCAATCTGGCAACACAGGCAGAGGGCCATTTACACCATCACATGCAGTTGCACCTTTCAAGCACATTCTGACTGTCTTTTTGAACATCTGATAACTGTACACCCCACCAACCTCAGAGCCTCTTGTATGATCTCCACATTTATACCGTTATTCTCACCTTTACTTTTACTTCTAGGCCTACACCTCTGACCAGAAGGAATGTTTTGATTGGGAAGAAGAGTACTTACTGTACATCCTCTACCAACATCCAAGAGGCTTTTAAAAAGCACAGTGGGCCAGATGGAGGGGTGGAGGGGATCATGACAGCTCGATTTGATGAAAGACTTGATTATGATCAATGACAACATTATTTAGTGTATTTAAAGTTAACTCCATGTTATCTCTTCAAATTTCTCATGCTGCTTCTGATGTCAGTTATATATCATGGCTGGTTTACAGTTGAAATTGATCATGTTTAGGTAGGTTTGATTGATGCGTGTCATCACGTGTGCATGCGTGCCTCAGTGCATCGCAGCAATGATTATAGAAAATATATTTTTGTCATTCAGTTGGCTTCTTGCAAAAACACTAAATTGTGCTTTTCATGATTAGTTTCTATAGTCCTTATGCCACTACATTGTAATTACATACATGCAATGTACATACATGTAGAAATCAAACACTGTTTGATATTTGCGACTGGAAGTAGAACGTCGCGTTGCGATTCTCTTCTAGTGAGTGGTGCACCCCGACGTCAAAATCGGACACGTAATCGCTAGTCGTGTAGTTTGAGCCTGGCTTTAGTGAAAGCCTACCCGGGAAAGTCCCAATGTCATTGTGACACTGTGCACTGTGGTCATTTCACAGAACACCATTGCATTTACTGTTAGCCTCACCCATGAATGGGGGCAGCCGAAAATGTGCTCCAAGAGATCAGTGTGGCAGGACAGTGCAAGGCTCAGGGTGGCCTTATCTCAATCATGTACAAGGTAGTGGGATGAGGGAGAGCACTGGCTAATTATTCCACCAACCAATCCAGCAACCTTTGGGATGCAAGTCTGACACATTCACCACTGCACAGAGATGCCGATAATCTTGAGCGAAGAGCCATTGAAAGTGTTAGGCAGAGGCACAGGCACGGTTTGAAAGACAATGGGTTGTTCTCATCAACAATCTTCGGCTGTACTATTCATCGGGGCCAGACTAAATTACACATCCACCTCACAGTTAGACTGCTTTATCAGGCTAAAGCCCATATCCTTAAACACAAGGCAACGGCTAAACAGTGTGCACCATTTACACTAGCGTGAAAATAGCACGCTTCTCCATGGTGTCAGTCTGCTATGTGTGCATTATCCACTTCCTCTTTCTGTCTCTGTAAAAGTGTGTATGTGAAAGGAACCAAACATGCTGAATGCTTGTGTGCCTTTGTGTGAACACATATTTATCTGCAGAGGCATGTGAGTGCATGTGTTTCAGAAGTGCAACCTCTGTAATGTGGCATTGTGACATTTTGCATACAGTATATTTTTTGTAGGAGCGTGTTCTTATTTTGCAAATTGTGTGCAAAGCAGTGAGTTGTGTTTACAGTTATGCAAAATGTGTTTATAACATTACAAACTGAGTGCTAATCAGTTTTTGTGCTATTAGTTTGGCTGATTTGGTTATAGGTTTGTGCATCTATGTGAGGAGTTCCGCAAAACAGCCAAAGCTACAAAAAATGTGCTTTAGCGAACAGAAAAAAATGTAATACGAAGTAGAGCTCACCTTTGCTGATCTAATGGCCTGTGGATACTTGCTATACAAGAAGACAAGTTCCAACTGCCTGGTGCTACTGAATAGTGGCCAATTATTCTATCCAGAACCTCTCTAATTCAGTCAGGTTACTCATCTGTCTTCTTTAGACATCCTGGTTCAAATAAATCCTTTCCCCTCCCAATAATGGTGATACCTCAAGATTGGTATGACCATTTCAAGACATTGTACTTGTTCTTTTGCATGAACTCATTCTTGAATTTTGATCAGTGCAGTGCAATCACTGTCCTGCTGGAAAGCCCAAACTCAACTCAGCCTTAATTTTGTGACTGACACTTGAACATTCTTTTGAAAAATCTACTATTTGAAAGGAATTAGTGAGGCCCTCAACTGTAATAAGTTTTACAGTGTGTATGCGAGCCATGCAGACCTATAGCAGGGTATACTTAAGGCCAGATGTCATAGAAGTTATGATTATCATTGTTAAGGTCAAATAACTATAGCTCGGTCTCATCTGATTTCCGAAAATGCTTTTAGCCTGTCCAGATAAGCTTTCTGCATAAGTTTAGCAACTTATTTCTGATGGATACACAGGAAAGCCTTTTTATGCATCACCCATCCAATGAGATTTTGCCTTGTGAAAAGTATATGCAGAAGGACCCATGTCTAAGTCTGCACTATCAGCAGCTACAGGTATGGTCCTGTAGTTATAAGGAGGTGTTCTGTAGTGTGCCTGTTACATTCTTACCATACTTTACCCATGCCTTTTTAACTAGTTTTCAGCTAACTACATTTTCCTTTCACGAGTATCATTCCTGTGGCTTTCCATGCTTTCCACTCAAATGGATTTCCATTTCTGGGTGTGGAGAAACATTATGCAAGACTTCCAGATTACTTTGTTTACCTTTCTCATTATTCATAGTAATGCATTATCTTTCTTTGAAGTCTGCAGATAGTTGTTCAGAGCCCACTTTATTGCCACTCTCCAAGATAGAATTTAGGACAAGCCTAGTCTACTATTATGTGTGGTAAATAACATGTTAATGACCAATCACTGCTGTCTTAGTGACTGAAGGGATTCCAAAGTCATTAAAACCAGTTTGTGCTGCAAAGGTGAGCTCTACTTCATATTAATGGTATACCTTCCTTGGGGTGCCCATATTTATGCACGCGCATATTTTTGTTTAAATCCACATAAAATTGTTTCTGTAACACCTATACAAATTCTTCTACTGCTGAATTGTTTCTCTTTCCCTACCGTTTAACATATGTTAACATGAAGTTGCTACTTTAAAAGCTCAATTAGAAATACCCAATGTAACGATTTTCCAAAAGGGCGCCCATACTTTCTCATGGCACTGTATGTATGATGTGCAGTGTGCAGTTCTGTGTTCCAACTCCGAGAATGTGTGTGTGTGTGTGCGTGCGTGCGCGTGCGTGCGTGTTTGTGTGTGTGCATGCTTGTTTGTGTGTGTGCGTGTGTGTGTGTGTGCATTTTTGTGTGTGTGTGTGTGTGTGTGTGTGTGTGTGTGTGTGTGTGTGTGTGTGTGTGTGTGTGTAGTTCTATGTGCCTCCACTGTCAATAAGCCTCAGGCTGGGGCAACATGCTACTTCACACAACACACAGGAGTGTACATTAACTTCCTGAAGGTCTTCGAGGTTAAGGTTAAGGTTTACAAGATTCTCTGGCTTTCTCTTATTCATCTGATTCTCTTTCTCTCTCTCTCTCTCTCTCTCTCTCTCTCTCTCTCTCTCTCTCTCTCTCTCTCTCTCTCTCTCTCTCTCTCTCTAGCTCAGATGGTCAGCAGCTGGAAGTTTACAAGATCGGTCCGTAGTCAGCCTGTCTTCATTGACGTGTCCTTACGAACTCAAAATTGCTCTTGGTGGCATGTTTCTGTCTGGTGTGGCAGCTGAGTCCACCTCTGTGAGATTTGGTGCACAAACGGGTAAATGTGAGGCATATAATTGAAGTGGTACTCAAAAGATTAGTTGAAAAAGAGGAAGGAGAACATGTGTTATTAGAAATCTTGTCCATTTACCATTTATAGTAGCATTATACTGAATTTGCGCCATGTTTTTTTTTCTATGCTTTGCTATGCACATGTAAAGGGCAGTCATGGGTAAGCGGTTAGGGCATCAGACCTGTAGCCCAAAGGTTGCCGGTTCGACTCCCGATCCCCCTCAATCCTCCTTCATGACTGATGTACCCTGAGCATGGTACCGTCCAGCCACACTGCTCCCTTTCGGGCGCCATTGGGGGCTGTCCCGTTGCACGGGTGAGGCATGAATGCAATTTCGTTCTGTGCAGTGTTGAATGAATGAATGAATGAATGAATGAATGAATGAATGAATGAATGAATGAATGAATGAATTAATTAATTAATTTAGTCTATTAGATGTAAAAACATTGTACAGCAACAATAACCATACATTGAAAGGGATAAATAGACAGGGATGTACACAAAAAAGTCCGAAGACTTATTTATTGTGGTCCCTTATATGGCAGCACGCTTGTGTGCTGTGGAGTGCTGTGTCACAATGACACACCCTTACCTGGTAACTACACTGTCTTCTGAATCAACATCAGCTCCAGTGGTGTGTGTTTGTTGCAGTTTCATGACAACAAGACCACATCACTGCACAGGCCCTTGAAAGGTCACCGTGCAGCGGTGATGGTGATAATGCCAAGAGTAAGCTGCTGTTGAACTACGGTGCCCTGGCACAACAGCCGGTTGTCACCAGGGATGAACCTTTTAAAGTTATTGGCAACCTGGTCACAGGTCTGTGTTTGGTAGATAACAGACAGACAATTTACTGGGCATGTTGGTGCTGTGACGCAGCGCACTAGTGCAGCCATCCACATTATGGGTTTGCATGCCCATGGGGACCCAGGTTCGAATCCGGCTTGGGTCATTTTAAAACCCATTTCTCTCTCCAGTCATTTCCTGGCACTCTGTCACTGTTCTGTCTGTAATAAAGGCACAACTAAATAAAAATATCTACATATTCGAAGTCTGTCCAAAGGCTTTCTGGAGTAAAGGGGATTGCTGTTTATGGTTTGGGTTTTACTAATTTACCTAAAAAATAAATGTTAAATACAGAGCCATAACAAACCTACAGCTGAGACAATTCCATACATATTCATTTAGTTGATGCACTGCACCTGAGTAATCTGATTCGACAGTAATTCCTTGAAATATATCTTGCTGTATTCACCAGGTCCAAAGCTTGTAGTTTTTACCTCTAGTGGTCTAGATATACAGTATACATATATGTAGCTCCTGGTCAGAAATGAACAACCATTTTGAATGACAGGTGAAATACTGTTAAGCTCCTGTAAAGAATCTTTACACTGTGTAGATGAAAAAGACGACGCGTAAAGAACAGAAAATCCCATCAACAAAGCTGACCACAACATATTGACAGAGCAGCCGTTCCTGTCAACAAAACTGACCACACAACATGTATATTGTACATACAACAGGCTTTTGACACATAGAGATATGGAGGAAATTTGCATCCCTTTTGTAAAAAGTAAAGCTGTCAGAGAGAGCTCCTTTCCCCTACTGTACCAGCAAGTAGTAAAGAATCCACTTCCCACTGTCTTCCAAGCTTATCTGTGGATAAATGAACTGGCTTTGACTTATTTGATCTGCCTTTGAAAGCCTCCCTGCTCACCTAGCGCTCCGAGGCCTTGCCGAGAATTTCCTCGCTGACAGGGTCCCGAGGCAGTGAAGAATTTCCATTTTTCAATTCCAAATGAAATGCTGAAAAATGAGGGAGTGGAGTGGAAGATGGAGAGAGAGAGAGAGAGAGAGAGAGAGAGAGAGAGAGCACAAGAAATTGAGAGAGAGAGAGGTGTAGCGCTAGAGAGAGAGAGAGAGAGAGAGAGAGAGAGAGAGAGAGAGAGAGAGAGAGAGAGAGAGAGAGAGAGAGAGAGAGAGAGAGAGAGAAGGCAGACTCAGACCTCAAGACGAGGGGGGAGAGAAATGGGAAAAGAGAGCTGGAGAGAATCCCTCAGTCTTCTTCACTGGAAAGCAATGTTTCATGTTAATGAATCATGAAACACGGTCAATTCTCATAAAATTATTAACAGAAAAAGGCAGGGAGAAGGGGGATTGGAAGAAGAAAAAACACACACTCTGTTTCTTTCTTTTTACTCTTTCCTTCAGCTTGCCTGTGAGGATCTGCAGATGAAAGGCTTTAAAATATGGCTTGGCAAATGTTGGCACTAGAGAGAGAGAGAGAGACAGAGACAGAGGCAGGAGGTAGACGCTGTGTTGGTGCATTACCAGAAAGAAGGAGGAGACACCGTGAGCAATGGCTGCCACCTTGGCTTGCCTTGCGGTGACTGGGTTTAATTACTCTGAAACTCTAATAGATGGCCTACAGAGGGAGGGGAGAGAGAGAGAGAGAGAGAGAGAGAGAGAGAGAGAGAGAGAGAGAGAGAGAGAGAGAGAGAAAGAGAAAGAGAGAGAGATGATTTGAGAAGCAATGGAGAAGAGAGAGATTGAGAGACTGGAATGGAGAGATAGAAGAAGAGAGATATACGTAGAGAGAGAGAGAGAGAGAGAGAGAGAGAGAGAGAGAGAGAGAGAGAGGTGGAAACGGTAATGGTCACATGGTCACATGAGTGAGCACTCCAGACCTCTGGAGTGCCCCCCAGGGATGAGGTGAAGGAGAAGAGGACAAGCAGGCAGAGGTGATGAAGGAGGGGTGGAGTAAAGGGAGAAGGAGGAGAAGAGGAAAAGAAGGATATGTGAGAGGAGGAAATGAAAAAGATGCAGAAAAGATGAGGAGTGGAGGAAAGGGAAGGGGAAGAGAGGGAAAAAAGGATGTGAGAAAGGAGAAAATGAAGCAGAGGATGGAGTGGCAATGCAGGAGTGGAGGAAAGTGAGGAGGAGAGGAAAAGAAGGATGCATGAGAGGAGAAAATAAAAAAAGCTGAGGAAGAGACAGATGAAAAGTAAAAAGAGAGAATGAGGAAAGGAGTTGGGGGACAGGGGTAGGCGGGAGAGGAGAAGAAAAACGAGGAAATAGCATTGTGAGAGAGGTGGTAGTGCACGTGAGGGAGAAAGGAATGGATGATGAAAAGAGAACGAGCAGAGAGGAGATAATGAGGAAGGAAAGAGTGAATGAATGGAAGAGAGGGTGAGAAAAGTAGCGGAGGAGACAAAGACAGAGGATGATTATGAAATAATCTGGAAGATAAGGACAAGGAGGAATGCATAAAGCAGCAGGAGAAGAGAAGGAAGGACTGAGAGGATGGAATGAGAGAAAGGAATGAAGAGAGGATAAAAGGGACAATGAAGAAAAGGAGATAACGGAGAAAAGGAGAAAAACAGATGAAAAACAAGGAATGGGGAAAAAGAAAGGAACAAGGATGAGAAGGGCGATTAGAGAAAAGACGATGGGAGGAGAAAGAGATGTAAGATTGGAGAAGAAGGGAGGAGAAGGAAGAAAGAGAGAGAAGAAGAGGGAGCAGGGCCAGTGGTGGCTCTAGTGGTGACAAGCAGTGAGTAAAGACGGGGTGGGGAATGAGAGGCTGCACTTCAGGGGATGGAATGAAGTGTCTGTCGGCGTGTGTGTGTGTGTGTGTGTGTGTGTGTGTGTGTGTATGTGTGTGTGTGTGTGTGCCTGCGTGTGTGCCTGCGTGCGTGAATGAGAGAGAGATACGGTAGAGAGAGAAGTGTGTGTGTGTGTGTGTGTGTGTGTGTGTGTGTGTGTGTGTGTGTGTGTGTGTGTGTGTGTGTGTGTATACAATCTGGAGTGAGGCCTGGTGTGCTGCCTTTGTTCTCTGAGGAGAGGAAACCTGCCGTCCCAGCGGTGACAAACACCATTATCCAAGGCCAACACCGGCCCTAGACCGTGTGTGTGTGTGTGTGCCTGAGTGTGTGTGTGTGTGTGTGTGAGCATGTGTGCGGGTGCAGGCGTCCATGCGTCCGTGTGTGTGCCTGAGTGTGTGTGTGTGTGTGTGTGTGTGTGTGTGTGTGTGTGTGTGTGTGTGTGTGTGTGTGTGTGTGTGTGTGTGTGTGTGTGTGTGTGTGTGTCTGTGTGTCACAAATCAGTGCG
>NC_085867.1:35613222-35623222 GCF_034702125.1 Engraulis encrasicolus | reverse complement strand
TTTTTTCCAACAGGCGGACTAGGCAATTGCTGAGGAACCCACCAATACTGTCCACTGTAGGTGACACTAAGAGTCAGTCCCACCATGGTAAAGGCCAGCAAAAATATTTCAAATGGGCCCCATGTTTATATTTTGCCCAGGGACCCCAAGAGTCAGTCCCACCATGGTAAATGCCAGAAAAAATATTTCAAGTGGGTCCCATGTTCATATTTTGCCCAGGGGCCCCCAAATAGGTAGAACCGCCACTGATTATTGATGTCACCTGATGAAGACCTTGGCTAGGTGGACACATTATGCTAAGTTTCACAAAATAAATCACAGCAAAGGAGATTTTAAGGTGTACAGATCATATTTTTCCCTTGGCGGTACCTGAACAGGGTCTGGCCCCCAACATCCACACAGTTCCCTGGGGGCTGTTGCCATAGCTGGTCCCTGCTCATGTGTGAGATGGGTTTTAAGCAGAGTCAATTTATCTGTAGGCCGGGGTGTGGTGTTTTCTACTGGGCTGTGGAGTCACAGCAACAGATGGGTGATGTTTGCTGTTAGTGCACCTGCATTAATATCAAATTGGAAGTATTGGGAATCTTTGCCAGGCTGACGATGTTGAAGAAGAAGAAGAAGGCGAAGAAGAAGAATGAAGAGGAGGAGGAAGAGGAACTAATGGTAAAGAAGGTAATGAAGTGTTCTGACAAGGACATCAGAGAAATGCACCAGGGGTTGCTAACTCTGGTAGCTATTTTGTTGTTTGTAATGCAATTTCCCAGTGACAACTACCCAAGTTGCTAGCTAGCTAACAACTTCACTTTCGAGAAACGCATCCCATACCAGGTATGTTGCATTAGCATCACAGTGTGGCAACAGTGTGGCTTAACTGGCAACATGGATCAAAGGGTAGTAGAGTTGTCCTGGCGGGACTGAAACCCTGACGGTGCTTACACGCTGCAAGCGCGAGACGTCCACTTCACGTGTCCATTATCAGTCCGAAACGGTTAGAATACATGAAAACAGATCATGCCTTGCACACAGGAGCGCGGTGTAAGCGTGACGCATGTCCGGCCCCGCGAGCGGCAGACAGGATATGTCCGCGATGCTCCATAAAAATAGAACTCGAGTCTATTTTCCTGCGCGGACGTCTCCATTGAAAATTAATGGCTGCTGCCCGTGGATAGAACGTGTATGCTGACTGTGCAGTGTGCAGGGCAGCCCGCAAACCTCTCTGACTCGCGATGTTCCCGGACACGTTAAGCGAATGCGAATATCTCTGTGTGTTTCCACCGTGACATTCTGAGGTACAAAACTGTGTCTTGTTGGCGTGTCAGTCAGAACTCACCCACAACTCTTGTAATGACAATTCCATCACACTGAGCATTCCTGTCCCCAATGTCTACACCCATGTTTTCATAGCCTCTGTTTGTGGGTGTGGTGGGTTAAGCACAGTCAATTTCGTTATGTACACTGTCAGGGAAGCCGACAGGGGAGGACAAAGGGATCAGCTGTCCCAGGCCCAGAGAGAAGGGGGGGGGGGCAGAATTGGGTTCTCATTACATTGCATTGAATGCAGTGCCCATTCAGATGACTTTGTCCTGGGCACAGTCAAAGCTGTCAGTGGCCCTGTACACTGTAGACAGCTCTGTGTTGTGGTGTGGAATCACAATGAAAAATGTGACTCTGTGATGTTTGCTGTTAGTGTGCTTGCATTAATGTCAACTGGGAGCACGACACACTGATGATGATGTTGAAGAAGATGAAGAATGTGGTGGTGGTGTCCTGACAATTTCATGTATGGTGGCCTTGGTGTCTCATGTAGCAAAAGTATGCCTTATATTGACCAGCAATATACAGTACATTGTGGCTAAAACAGGTTTTAATTTTGAAAGAAAAAAATAGTTTAAATCCAAAATAGAGGTATAACATTATTATAGATGAAGGTCTTTGCTGTGCAGCAGTGTGTCAGAACAACCTCCCCATATTTTACTATTTTCATAAAACAGGCTCTTATTTGTTTTTGTCGACACGTCAGACAATTAAAAGTAAAAAGATACATATACATACATTTTTAATATTTATAAACTTTTGAGTGTTTTTGACCAACTTTTAAGAATCAGTGATCAGTTCAGTATATAAATGCAACCTATAGTTAAATGACTATTTGCTCAATAGGCTAAGGCACCGTAACATAAATGTCAGGGACACTGGTTCGAGGTCATTTCCTATACCATCCCCATGTCCCTCTCCCACTCATTTCCTCTGACTATCCTATCAGAATGACGGCATGGAAGCTTGAGAATAAATCTTTAACAGCATGTGTCCTTAATTAAAGATGACATTTCTCCTGGTGACAGGTTCGATACAAAATGATCAAAAACAGATACTCTCACTCAGACAGGCACACACACTCACACTCACACACACACACACACACACACACACACACACACACACACACACACACACACACACACACACACACACACACACACACACACACACACACAATGAAGTGACTGAGAATCAGCCCCATCTGAGCCTCTCAACACTGTCGTCAGCCGTGCTGCACCAGGCAACGCAAATTCATCAAAACATTTGATCGATGGGGTGATTGATCAGGCAGAGGCAGGGCTGAGAGCAGGCCTTTTAATTACGCCTGGCACACAGAATGGCCGTGTCTCATTAAGACATGTTAAGTGATGAAATTACCATTGAACAAGCAATTACCTCACTGGAGATGGGACACGACATGCCTCACAGCCTTATACCAGTAAGTATAAACGACCTCCAGAGGAATAGAAGAGGATGATGAGAGATATGATGACTAAGGCTACATCACTAGTGTACTTTGCTTCCAAGACATCTATTGTAAAGTATAGTATGTTCAAGCAAAGGGAATCACTTTACACTGCAGTGGAGTGAAATATAGACATAATAGTATTGTATAGTATAGTATAGTATAGTATAGTAGGCTATAGTATAGTATAGTATAGTATAGTATAGTATAGTATAGTATAGTATAGTATAGTATAAGTGTAATAAAGTGTAACAGCACAAAAAAAGTGTTCTGACTACTGTATACATATGCCTGTACATAGTAGTTAAATCCTACTAGTATAGTATAGTATAGTATCCATCATTTGCATGTGACGTCAAACGTTCTAGTGGACGGCCACTGGACGGCAAGAGGACGGCAGAGTGCAGCATTAATGAATGGATTCCTATGGGACTCGCAACGTTTAGTAACTCATAACCTAACTTGGATCACCGATAAACTAAACACCGTAAACACCCATTGTGCTGTTTGTTACAAAAACAGATAGGGTTACAAACCAGGCGTGACTTTTCATTGGATCTCAAAATAAAACGAGAAAGCTGAGGTGAATCGCGGCAACCAACTGGAAAACCATCAAACTAGCCTACTCGAGTAGCCTGGATGAGCACCACGGTAAGTTTCTCATTTGCCATCCTTTATTTCATCATTTGTCTCTTAATTCGTGAACGCTAGTTAATTTAAGTCTAATGTGCAATTTCAGTGTTTTTTTATGCGAGGTCAATGTAAGATGCTTTCCATGATTAACGCTATGATGGACGTATGCTAAGATATTGCTGGCTGTAACGTAAACACGGAATTAATAAAGCTCTTGGTGAAATAGCAAGGCTATGCCGTTCATACTGTTAAGGTTCAAATGTAAAAATAAACCATGTGTACATCTCTAGCGCTGATTTCCCAAGTAGCTTAGGCCTACTCTCCAGCATGATGCTGTCATGAAATGCTAGTCACGACCTTATCCATGCTGGCCTATGACATGCATAGGCCCACCAGTCTTGGTGTTGTCCTTGTCAATAATACACAGTGCACCACTTTGTTGTGTTGTCATCCAAATTGCCTGCCCTCTGAAATCACACACATCAGAGGCTTAATGGTTTGGGAAGTGGTATTAAGATTGGAGGGTTGCAGTTTCAAATCCCATCCTACACCTCTCCCTTCACCTCATCCAGGCTGAAGTACCCTTGAGCAAGGAAGGCACCAAGCCCCATGCTGCAGGGACAGTTAACAATTCACTGTGAGTAACAAAGTTGCTTTGGATAAGTGTCAGCTAAGTGTTCTCTTTCTGTTTCTCCAGATGAGAAGAGCGATGATCTGATGTCATGACACATTGGATGTATGGAAGAGCCAGAGGTCCAGCACACCAAGCCAAGTTTAGCCGATTTCAACCTATCACACCAACTCAATGTAGTAATCAGTTCATTCAATGGCTCAAAGACTTTATTTTTAGACACAAAGTACAAATACATTTCAAGGTTATGTAGGTGATGGGAGGGGATATCTATTCTGGGGTGGACATGTACAATAGACGTGCAAGTACTTATTTATATTAATAAATGGTTATCTGAACTAGGCCTGTAATAGTCAACCCATTGATGCTGGATGCTGTGAACACGTTGTATTGACCTAGGTGCCTGGAGCGACACAGCATTCAGGCATGACATATTAGATTTTTTTAGATTAAAAATGTGGGTATGTTAGAGCTGAATTAACATGTTCTAATGCAAGAGGATGGTCTTAGCTTTTAAAACTCATTTCATGTCTGTATAATGTATATTCAGAGACTTATTTAGCTATTTGTTTTTTATAGGATGAGGGCACCTTTCTTAAAAAGGGCATAGGCAATTAGCTGGCATTTTTTGCAGGTGCCAGCTAAAATGGGTTAATATTATTTACATACAGCACTATCCCCATACCAGTATACCCACGTCACCTGAGATATACATTTAGTGGAGACAATATAATTAGTTAGACTAGACTGAAGATTGACAGGCGGTCATGGGTAAGTGGTTAGAGTGTCAGCCTTGTATCCCAAAGGTTGCCGGTTGGACTCCCGACCCACCAGGTTGGTGGGGGGAGTTAAATAATCAGTGCTCTCCCCCATCCTCCTCCATGACAGAGAGTGCGTCTTAATATGCAACCTTGCCTCCTCCACTTGCGCTTGTCTCCTCGTCCCGCCTCCTGGCCCCTCCTCCGTGGAGAAAACAATAAAGTTTCCCAGCTGTCAGCCTAGCCACAACAACTTTTGAGGGACTGTTTTTCATTCACCATCCCAATTGCAAATGAGAAAAAGACTCTGCAATTGAGCTTTTGCAAGATATTGAAATATAATGATGTCCGTGATGTCATCATGACGAGAAGCAAGTGGAGGAGGCAAGGTCCCATATTAAGACGCACTCTGAGATACCCTGAGAATGGTACCGCCGCACTTGGGGCGCCATTGGGGACTGCTGCCTTGCACGGGTGAAGCATAAATGCAATTTCGTGCAGTGAACACTTGTGTGCTGTGTCACAATGTCAATGGGAGTTGGAGTTTCCCAGTTGGGCTTTCACTTCACGTTCACAGAAAATGTTCTACGTTGTTGTATTAGTACAATAAAATAAGCAAAACATGTCTGGATGGACTTCATCATTTCAGTTATTTATTATCACAACTACTCACTATCAATGACAACCAGGGCTCACCAGCCAACCAGCCAAATGCTGGGAAAATTAAGTTTTGCTGGTAGAAAAGAAAAAACATACTTGGCACTTTGACCCATTATTTAATGTACCGGAGATTAACATACTAGCCATTTTGGCTACTAGTGATTAAAAATAATTTAGAGCCCTGCTGAAAACTCCAACAACTGGTACAGGTGATCAGTGTATCAGGGAGGAATGTAAGGGTAGGCCCGATGGATGAGGGGACCAGCATCACTGATGGTGAGGTCCTGGTGCTGCTGCAAAGCCCAAGCGAAAGAAGCCTCTCTGGACACCTCTTCATGTTGGCTCCCCCATCTAATTAAAAAAAGAAAAGACAAACATGCTATTTAAATGAATCTAGCCATGCATTGTAATGTACTGGTACAGTACTGAATAATTAAGTCCCTTGGCAATATTGTCTGAATTAAAATGTGATGTAAAATGACAGAAAATAACAGTCATCCCAACTTACTAGTCATGTATTTACCTGTGGTGCTGGGATGCAATTCTTGGACGTCATCCTGGCCATGGTGCCTCATGGTTTTAGTTTGGGTGCTGACCACCTGACTGATGAACCTGCAATTACAAAACAATAAAAATAAAAGATAAATAACAGGTTTGTTGTGCTTATCTTTCTCTTGTGAAGGTCATCTTTTCAAATTATTTATTTAATCAAATCAAATCAAAATTATTTAATCAAAGTAGGCCTATGTAACCGACATTCTGTCCTATGTGTTTCTACATGTGCAATGTAATGCAACACCGATTTGAAACATTGAAGTATGTCAAGTCAGCTTTTATTGTCACTTTCTTCATATGGTCATACAAGGGAAACGAAATTACGTTTTCTCTCTACCATGCCAGGACATAGACAGGACTGACAATTTACAGACAGACAGAAAGTGCAAGACAGGACAGGTAACAGTGATGGACTGGTAACATAAGTGGTCAATAATAATAGGCCTACAGTAAATGAACATATTGGACATGTAAACAGAAAATAAGATATAGAAATATATTTTACAATAGCCTACATTGTGCAGACGTGGCTGAAACAACAATGAAATCCACTTGGATGAAACGAAACGAGTGAATCCAAGTTAACCTACAAGATACATCTGAGATGAAAAGATATGCTATTCAAAACACCACTTTGCGAAATGCCTGACACAAAATGTGCCGTGCGTCTTGTAGTAAGTTAGGTTAGCAGCATTATCTTACCTGTGCCATGCCACGAAGAAGGGGATGCCATCCGCGGTGCCCAGCCACCAATGAAGAAACGGTGCATAAAGGTGCTAGTATTTTGCCAATGCAGAGGTTTGGTTTAAGTTCACAACTTAACTGAAGAAAATAAACACGGGATAAAAAAAATACATCGCAGGCAGAGTAAGTTCATGGCTGGAAGCAAGCAACAATTTTCTCTTCTTCTCCCAGTTTCCCGTACCACCCGTCCCGGTTATGCCACCTAGTGGAGCAGAATACATTTGAATAAATCTATGATTTGAACACATCCACCGTGGCCAACCTAGACTGATAACGCCAGGTACATATCCCGTTTTTAAAAAAATAAAAGAACTGCGTGTTTCGTTGGTATTTTATGGTCAAAGTTGTCTTCGGCTGCATAATTCCTATGTACGAATGTGTACTTCTGCCGTCCAGCGAAAATGATTACGCAATATTGTGACGTCAGTGCAAATGATGGATAGTATAGTATAGTATAGTATAGTATAGTATAGTATAGTGTAGTATAGTATAGTATAGTATAGTATAGTATAGTAAAGTGCAGGTATAGTAGGCCTATAGTATAGTATAGTACAGAGTAGATCTATGCAATTTTGTTGCAATGAAAGTTGCCCTTTGGGGGGCCTATATAGCAACCTGGACTCCGTTTCTCGATTCTTGTCGTTGGTCTTCAGTTGGTCTTTAGACGCAAGACCGACCGAAGTCGCGACCAACCTTTGGACGTACGTACGTACGTTCTCAGACACGAGGAAGTCTTCGGAAATGCTTGCCGTGTCTCGCCTCAGCTCGGCTGCATTGGTCGCAATCAAAGTAGTGACGGCGTCATGATTCACGTGGCTGTCAGATACAATAATTACAACGCTATGAAAGTCCACAAATATTTGTCAACACAACCGTGCCCTCAAAACCATCCCTCTTCGACAGCAGAAACCAAATAATGCATTACATGTCACAATGTCTTATATTTTATTCCGGTTTTGCTAAATCAATTTACGATAAGTCTTCAGTAACTTCTCTCAGAAATCGGTGGTTGGTGGATGAGTGGTTGTCATGCCTTGCCGGAGGGTAATAGCAATGATTCTAGACCCGAAAGGATAAATGTATGCATGGACTTTTAAATCTCTAACATCCATAATATTCTCCTCTGAGTCCGCTTGAGTTCTAATTTTCACAATATGTTGTCGCAGTGGGAAACAAATACCCACGCGCGCACATCGTGGTCGGATTGCGCACACATTGTGAACATTTCTACTATGTCATTGTTGTCTATAGACTACGCTACACGAACTCCAACCCATCGCAACCCTGGGAAAAAAATGCAGCTTAATGAAATAATGTGAGGATAGCCTACTCTGAAAGGCATGCGACATCACATTGGGATCATTTGAATCATTGCATATTTACTTAACGCGGCCCGCTGTCATATGCGCGAGGCAGAGGGTTGAGAATATGGACACACACACACACACACACACACACACACACACACACACACACACACACACACACACACACACACACACACACACACACACTTGTCGCGCTGTCTTTGGGTCTCTGTTGTGGGTCAAATATATGTCTAACCGTTGTTACCCATATCTCTAACTTGAAGTGACTCAAGGCGCTTGCTGGAGAAAGCTCAGTCTTACTGTAGTTGATCAGATGTAGGCTATTTTTTTAAGCTTAAACTCTGTAAACCCCAAGGGATGCCTTCGGGCTGGCCTCTGACACTGCCAACACCCGAACGCATGTAGAAGAACTCTAAGTGCGAGACAACAGCGAGGTCCTTCCCCACGCAGAGTGGACAGTTCAATGATGTTTGAAATGATAACTGAAAGGAATCGATCATTCTAAAATATATATTTGGTTGTTTATGTCGTCTTCCTGCCTGCACGCCCTTACGCGCAAAATAGGCTACAAGAAAAAGAATTGCCATTATGACCTTTACGCGTAAAGATGTGCAGGAAGGGATGATGCACGGAGGGTCCGTCAAACACAGTACACATGACATCTCCATGAAAGTCGTTAAATACTTGTCAATGCAATCATGTCACCGAAATCCATCCCCAATAACCAAATGTCGGTCTACATATCACTGTAGCATAATCACTCCAAATAACTACACAGAAATGGCCGGTGAAAGCGTGATGGCATGTATGCTATCCTAATTCTCACTTGCTGGTGGTAACTGGTAACATATCCATTTCGGCTGAATTTTAAATTAAGCGCAGGTGCCTTATCTGCACAACAGTATATCCAGTATATCCACTTCCACTCATCTCTCTCTCTCTCTCTCTCTCTCTCTCTCTCTCTCTCTCTCTCTCTCTCTCTCTCTGTGTGTGTGTGTGTGTGTGTGTGTGTGTGCGCGCATCCAGGCTGGCGCGCGCGCAATTCGGGCATATTCGCAACTCTCTGCCTCCTCTCCCTCGTGCGCAGTGACAGTGGACCGTGTGGCTGACGCCATTGCGAAGTTATTTGGCGCGATTTTATTGTTCAGTGATATGTACAGCGACATTTGGTTATTGGGGTGGATTTTGGGGGCACGATTGTCTTCACAGGTATTTAACGACTTTCATAAAGATGTCATGTGTAGCCTACTGTGTTTGACGCACCTTTCAATCTTCCTGCACATCTTCAGGCACAATGCTCTTAATGGCAATTATTTTTCTTGTGGCCTACATTGGACGTAAGGACTTGCTGGCAGGAAGACGGCATACACAACCAAATATATTTAAAATTGTCTAATCATTGGACATTTTGTGTGGTAAAAGTTAGACGCTTGTGCACTTGGTGGCAGTAATCAATCACTGTCACTTGAACTCTGCCTGAACCTGCCCCAAGACGCTGAAATGTCAGGAGCAAGACCAACTTAAGAACAACTTAAGAACAACTTAAGACCAACTCAAGACCAAGCCGGAAGACTGTCTTACGAGCGACTTAAGACCTTGGTTACAACGTTGGTCTTAAGAACGAACAAAATGGCTAACGTCGTTAGCAAAGGCACTGTCGAGAAACGACCCCCTGTATAGCCTACGCGGGCCACGGGCCATCCTAATCAGACCCTGCCTGGATGAGATTGCTACTCACTTTCTCACCCACTTCCATTTACAGTATTTCCTACTGGGACAAGATTCAAACAGCGACCCGCCACTCCTAAGACCATTTCCTCAATCATTAGGTCAAGACGACACAGCACATGAAGTGAATACATTACAGTACATTACTTTTCATTTATCCAGAGGCTTATTGCCTTGT
>NC_085867.1:35603222-35605722 GCF_034702125.1 Engraulis encrasicolus | reverse complement strand
TACATCCTGGTACGAAGCCACAAGCACAAGCGGAGGAAGCAAGATTGCATATTGGAACGCATCCCAGGAGAAAAAAAAACAAACATAAACCAGGTCAGGCCAGATCAGACGATTCTGCACACCAGGCCCCCATATGCACCAAGTGGCTATCCAGTCCCAACCAGATGAGACCAGAAAAATGCGCACCTCAGGAAAGTTCAGGTCAGATCAGTTGATGCCACACACACCAGGCCTGCAGGTGGTCCATATGCCCTGCTCCAGGGGATAAAACTATTCAGGGGTGCGTTTCCCGACAGTGTCGTTGCTAACTAAGTCAGCAACTTACTTGTTTGCCATGCAATTTCCCATTGAACATCTGCTAAATTGTTAACTGGTTTGCAATGATGCTTTCGAGAAACGTGGTCAAGGCCCAACCAGACAAGACCAGAAAAACACAAACCGTCTCAGTTCAGGCCAGATCAGCCTATGCTGCACACCCACGTGGTCCATATGCTCTGCACAAGAGGACAGGACTAGTAACTCTTAATCAGATGAGAGCAGAAAAACATCTCAATCCAGGCCAGACATGATTCATGCTGCACACCCATGTGCTCTATGGGCACAAACACAGCACAAACACAAGCACAAACAAAAAACACATAGGCTACAGCTTCACGCAGGTCAATACAGGGCAGGTCAGGCCAGCCAATGCCAGTTGCTACCTGGCCAATGGTGCCTGGCAACACAGCAGCAGGCTACTAAAGGACTGAGGGAACAATGAAAATAGGAGCACAACAGACATGAGAGGTTAAGACCAGAGCGAACATACCCACATCAGAGTAGACCCAGCCTGTGAATTGTTCTGATCTGAAAGACAGCATGCATCCTATCCCTCAGCGAGGCAACCCGATGTTTAGGGCCAAACAGAGCGGCGAGGGTTGGAAAGATGATGACATGTATCACTTGACAAATGGAAGCTTGCAGTTTGCTTGAATACAGCTGACACGATTGGCTGTGGGTTATTTATACACCAAATGATACACTCGTAATGGCCAATAAGTGGCCATTAGCAATCGCAAACCACGTCTCCCCTACAAAGAAATTCAGAAGGAGGTCTCCAGACCATATCTTACTACATACTGTATGGTCTGGTGTGAATCAGGCAAGAGCAGACCAGCTGAGAGGAGAGGAACTATCCACCATCTCCCTTGTAATATCACAGGTCTGGAATTCTGAACAAGCAGCAAACCACAATCGATCCATCAGACTGTGTGTTTTCCACTCTTCTCTTCGTCTGCTAATTTTGTTTGCGTGCGTGTGTGTGTGTGTGTGTGTGTGTGTGTGTGTGTGTGTGTGTGTGTGTGTGTGTGTGTGTGTGTGTGTGTGTGTGTGTGTGTGTGTGTGTGTGTGTGTGTGTGTGTGTGTGTGTGTGTGTGTGTGTTCGTGTATGAGGGATGGAGACAGGTTGTATGTATTCTTCTGTTTGTTTTGTGTGAAAATGTGTATGAGATGTGTTACTATGGTAACTCCTGACCATGGCGTGCACACATCGATCTGTTAAAACTCAAAGAAACCAATCAGCAGCAAAGTCCTATTCCATGTTTCAGGGAGAATCGGCTTAACATCTTTTACATTTGTTTTCTTTGTTTTGTTTTGTTTTGGGTTTTTTTGCCTCACAGCATCACAAATATTTTTGCTAATGTACAAAATGTGTTCCTTTTTCATATGAAAGTGACTGAGAATGACTTCGGATTTAGGCTCATTGTTAGCATTTTAATTGTGGAAAACAATGATCTCTGCCGCAATTATTTTCCCGGAATTATATTGATGATTGCTTACTTCCCTTCCCCTGTGAGGATAAATCTTGAGGCTCAATATTGTTCTTTTTAGCTAGTAAACAAATCAATGGGGTTCATTACCTTTCTGTCAATTGGTAATTAAACAGAACTATTCATTAACATTTAAATCAAGCCGGGGAGGAAAATATGACAGGTGATATTTTTTCTTCTCATTTCTTTGTTTTGCTGTGAGAGTAAATGCCAACCCAGGCCAATGGAAAGCCTGCAGCACAGACAAAATGTGTGCTTTTGTAGAACAACAAACACGTTCATGTTTTGACTATGACTGACATTTCCTTTATCTTTGCAGCTTTCCATGAAGTTGTTCCGCCACTGCTATGCTTTTATCATGTAAAGTTTGTTGTGTGTGCGCAGGAGAGAGTGGGTGTGTAGGATGACATATGATTGTGTGTATGTGGTGTGCTCGGAAATGGTGTGAATTGTTATACAGTAGGCTATTTTCAATTCAATTCAATTGTGTTCATTTGTTTATTTGCCTGACACATGTCCAAATTCACAAAAGACAGATAGTGCAAATGCATATCAATACAAACTAGGACAATCAAACAAAAACTACACAAAACAGGCATAATGAAAAATAAATAAAGAAATAAAATTAAAATACATGCAGACACTTTATCCAGTGAGCTCTCAGCCAGGATGTGTACCTTGTGCTACTCACA
>NC_085867.1:35575722-35590722 GCF_034702125.1 Engraulis encrasicolus | reverse complement strand
AGCAGCTGAAGTATATCATTTAAAGTTTAAGGGCCAGTATGATGCCTTTAACAGGACATGCATATATTGGGTCATCAATTGGGGTGTAGTCGCCGTGGTACGCGGAGGTATGCAGTCCACCCACTTCTCCTGAGATATATATATATACAATCTGTCCATGTTTTAATCCAAAAAGGATAGGTAACACTTCCAAATAAGGGGCCATAATTAACAGTAAAGTAGTTACAACCTAATACTTAAGTAAGGGTTAATAATCATTACTTAATGCCACATTAGACATATATTAATTGTTATTAATGCATTAGCAAGCAGTTACTTAACTATTAGATAACTATTACCTTGTGTTACAAGTTAATAGCATATTATTATTTAACTAATAGATAAGTAAGGACACAGTTAATAGTTAAGTAGCTATCAGGTCATACTTAACTAAGGACGAAAATTAACACTTACTTAATACAAAAGTAAGGCATAACTAATGGTTAATTAATACTTAAATATTGAGTTTTGGGACCCTTATATTAGAGTTGGCTGAGGATAACTAATGGTTAATTAACAGATAGATATTGTTGTTTGGGACCCTTATATTAGAGTTGGCTGCGGATAACTAATGGTTAATTAATCGATAGATATTGGTGTTTGGGACCCTTATAATAGAGTTGGCTGAGCATACCTAATAGTTAATTAATTAATCTACTGTGACATCTAGTTTTCACTCGTTCAAATCACTATAATAGTTGCAACAGGAGCGGTTATATAGCAAGGATTGGACGTACACTTCTCAATGATGGTGGGGTGATGAGATGTAATTTTTTCCTGTACGATTTACTAATTTTAATGGTAAAAACCCTACAATAAATGCAGAACATTATGAAGAGTAATAGTTTTGAAGCAAAACTAAACCATTCCTTTGTGATAATTAAGTTAATGTTTGAGAATATTAGCTCCAAGAAGTGCAGTGCATGATGGGTACGCAATCTACAGACAACAATATTTCGGTATTATTTAATCATTAGATTAGGTACAGTTAATAGTTAAGTAGCTATTAGGTCATACTTAACTAAGGACCTTAATTAACACTTACTTAATACAAAAGCAAGGCATATCTAATGATTAAATAATACCGAAATATTGTTGTCTGTAGATTGCGTACCCATCATGCACTGCTCTTCTTGGAGCTAATATTCTCAAACATTAACCTAATTATCACAGAGGAATGGTTTAGTCTAGCTTCAAAACTATTACTCTTCATAATGTTCTGCATTTATTGCAGGGTTTTTACCATTAAAACTAATAAGTGGTACATGAAAAAATTACATCTCATCACCCCACCATCATTGAGAAGTGTACGTCTAATCCTTGCTATATAATGGCTCCTGTTGCCACTATTACAGTGATTTGAACGACTGAAAACTAGATGTCACAGTAGATTAATTAATTAACTATTAGGTATGCTCAGCCAACTCTATTATAAGGGTCCCAAACACCAATATCTATCGATTAATTAACCATTAGTTATCCGCAGCCAACTCTAATATAAGGGTCCCAAACAACAATATCTATCTATTAATTAACCATTAGTTATCCTCAGCCAACTCTAATATAAGGGTCCCAAAATCCAATATTTAAGCATTAATTAACCATTGGTTATGCCTTACTTTTGTATTATGTAAGTGTTCATTTTGGTCCTTAGTTAAGTATGACCTGATAGCTACTTAACTATTAACTGTGCCCTTACTTATCTATTAGTTAAATAATAATATGCTATTAACTTGTAACACAAGGTAATAGTTATCTAATAGTTAAGTAACTGCTTACTAATGTTCAACATATGCATTAATAACAATTAATATGTGTCTAATGTGCCATTTAGTAATGATTATTAACCCTTACTTAAGTATTAGGTTGTAGCTACTTTACTGTTAATTATGGCCCCTTATTTGGAAGTGTTACCAAAGGATAGAGTGAGCAACAGTATTGCTGCCAATGGACATATCAGATGAAAACAGAGAGGAAATGACAAAAAGGACAGGACAATAAGGGGGGTGCGGTCGACATTATAAGTTGCTGAATTAATTGATGACTCCCAAATCGCGTACTACTACTGGCTCATCAATTGTTATAGTAATATCTGTCTATATTGATCAGAATAGGTCTCCAGAGTAGCAATACAAGAGCCGATGATGGCAGAAAAAAATATCAGAAGAAACATATATCAAGCAGATTAAAATCTATATTTGCAGTTTTTTTTTTACTGATGTTCTACCAATTACTGTAAATTCCAGCCTTCCTTTTACTGTAGACCTACATTATGTAAACAATAAATTATACACCACCGTTGTGAAGCTCTTAATTGATGATATAATGCAACTGACATTTATATAATGCAATAATAGCACTAAAATAGCACTAATAGCACTAATGAGCAAAGTAATTTGAATAACATGAAATAGTTAGAAAAACTGTTAAAAAGTTTTAATTATACAAACAGTTGAGTATAATGGACTTACCATATACTGTATAATGAAAACTAACTGACAATCCCTGCAGCGCATTACAATGAAACTACTGACATGTCATGCATTACCTATTCTGAGGGTAAAGGCATCACAATATCCTCACAAAATCATAATTCAATGAAGGACATACATTTTAATGCATTTTTCTATTTAACAAATGTGACAGGATTACTGACAGTGACGGTTGCATTTCATTTGATACTGTACAGCTATTCGAGAAGTCACTAAATCTATTCTACTTATACTCTATTTGCAATGCAGTTGTTTATTTACATCGCTATATATTCTGCAATGCACGTGGAGGTGCTTAACTTATTTTCATGCATTATTGCTTTTCATCATGATATTCGCCAGGAGATGAAAGCATTATTGTGGCAGCTTTGTGTCAGCGTTGCGGGTTGTATTGAAATGTTTCTCTCCAGGTTCCTCTCAAATAGGGGGGCTCTAGGCATCTATTCAGTGTTTTCTACTGTCATTGTTGTCTGCGGCATACAGGCGTGGAATAGAACAGAGTTGTGAAATCCTGAATCACAAACTCCTCAGGATTGTCCTTTTTGTCTGAGAGAACCATAGAAAAAAAAAACCAACTCTGTCAAGACACAATGTCATATTTCTGTAAAGCTTAGCGGCTCCAGTCTTGTAAACAATGACCAGCTTCTTAGCACTACAAATACACACATAAAGACAGACGCACACATACACAACATGCACACACGCACACACAATATGCACATACTCACTAGCACACAAGCTCTCTCTCTCTCTCTCTCTCTCTCTCTCTCTCTCTCTCTCTCTCTCTCTCTCTCACACACACACACACATGCTCTCTCTCTCTCTCTCTCTCTCTCTCTCTCTCTCTCTCTCTCTCTCTCACACACACACACACACACACACACACACACACACACACACACACACACACACACACACACACACACACACACACACACACACACACACACACACACACACACACACACACACACACACACACACACACACAAGCAGTTAGTGGCAGAACAATAGCCATTGTTAGTTCACAAAAAGGGGCTTTTCTTCGCTTTTTGGTTTGGCCCGATCCAAGGCCTGGTTCTGGTTTCATTTGTGATGTTGTTGTTGTGTGATGGAGTTGTACAGTATGTCGAACTGCTGTATCGCCAGACTCAGGGAACCAGGGGGGATTGGGAATTGGGGGCAGAGCCTTCCCCTTCCCCTTCCCTACGTTCCCATCCCTTTCCCGGGCAGAGATAAACGGATCCGACAGCATGATCGCACCCATGCAGACGCACATCTGTGAGGCTTAATCAAGATTTATCAGGGCAATTATGCGTCAAACGCTCCCTCCCTGACTCCTTCCCTACAACATCTGTGTGCTTCCTATGTGTGATGCGGAGGGGTGGGGGTGGGAGAGAAGAAGGAGGGGTGGGAGGGGGAGAGAGATGGAAAGAGAGAGTGAGAGTGAGAAAAAGAGAGAATGAAGGTAAAACATTACAGATACTCAGGGAAAAAGAGAAAAAGAGTCGAGAGAGACAACATGAAAGAAAAAGAAAAGAAGGGAAAAGGTGGAGCTAAAACAGAGATAAAGAGAGAGATGAAGCAAAAAGTAAAGACCATATGAGAGAGAGAGAGCGAGAGAGAGTGACATCAGAGTAAGACAATGAGACAACTTCCTTGTTTGGGGTTGAAGGTAATGATTTGATTGAGTGTTTGTCAGTGTCAAATGCCCGGGGCAGGCGGGTGGGCTGGTGGTGTCAACCACCTCTGTCAGTCATTAAGGGGTTTTGGATGGCTGGCGTTGTATGTGGTGTGTGTGTGTGTATGTGTGTGTGTGTGTGTGTGTGTGTGTGTGTGTGTGTGTGTGTGAGTGTGAGTGTGAGTGTGAGTGTGAGTGTGAGTGTGAGTGTGAGTGTGTGTGTGTGTGTGTGTGTGTGTGTGTGAGTGTGAGTGTGAGTGTGAGTGTGAGTGTGAGTGTGAGTGTGAGTGTGAGTGTGAGTGTGAGTGTGAGTGTGAGTGTGAGTGTGTGTGTGTGTGTGTGTGTGTGTGTGTGTGTGTGTTTGCGCGTGTGTGTGTGTGTGTGCAATATGTCATCATGCCAGAGCGTTAAGATAACACGTCCAATTCAACAGTCTATCGCATTTTTGCATCACTCCTTTGCATGTTAACTTGTTTTGCCCAATGCTCTGTGACAGGTGAAGTTAAGGCATGGTTTTGGTCATGGTTTTCGCCACAACTTTACCATTCCCTTGCTTGTTTTGCTGCTCTTGGCAAAAGTAAAGCAGCAGAAACGGTAACACTTTACTTTACGGATCGCTAATAAGGTGTTAATTTCATAGTAATTTCTCAGTAATTTCAGTCTAATTTTATGGTAATAACTGCTTGTTATTAGTAATAACAACAAAATAACCATATGGTTTCCAGTGCAATTACACTATAATTTCTCATTAATAACAGCAAAAATAACCATACAGTTTCCAGTGCAATTATGCTGTAGTTTCTAGTTAATAGTAGGCTAATGGAAACAGCTACTGTGTCATCATAGTAGTTAGGTGGTAGGTATGCCAGTAACTAAACGGTATCAGCCGAAGTAGTTTCATACTAATTAGGCTACATCAGGGCCGTAATGTGCAATGTTTCCTCTTCCTATGTTATTGCATAGAAACGACCACCCAAGCATCCTTGTATTATTTCTGCTTAATTACCTTGTAAACAATTGAGTAGTTATATGGAAATAAGATAGAATCAGGGCCGTAAAATGCATTATCACCTATTCCACTCAATTTTATGGAAATTACATATTTTCATGATCTTAAAATGTCTTATTTCTTATTTCCACTCAATTACTTAGTTATTTTCATTTTTAATACAATATAGACTAGCCTACTATGAAGTGATTCAAGTACACAGACAAACACATTGTGTGCAAAACTTTATTTATTTTTCCAATCAGTTATGAGATTCATGTTCACTGATGTGAGGTTGTCAATCTGCCACCATCCAGAGGAAGTCCTGTGAACACAAACAGAGAAGTCAACTGCAAGACCGGTTTCACCACGTTTATTTTTTTATGTTATCAATTCACCATCGCTAAATTTGCTTCTGAAATGCAGTACCATGTTAAATGCACGTTGTAAATCTTCCTCAGGCTGACATCGTTGCTGGTTTACAAAGGCAAACTCTAGCTAGCACCTAGCTTCAGTCATTGAAAACATGGTGGGCAGAGCTAGCTAGTGGTTTCCATTGTAAAGGTACTTCTGTATGCCGTTTCATTTCCAGAACAAACATAAACCTAACACTAACTCATAAAACATGTTTGCATAAGGCTAAAGTAATTCGACGATTGAAGGTGGATGAAATCAACATCAAGACCATTTTAGCTCACCTTGAAAGTTACCCTGGTTGCTGCCTGCGTGCGAAAGCACTCTGTTGTAAGGTACGTCTCAAACTCCACCCTTGTGTGTCAGTGTACTCAATTAAACAACGTCAGCGTCTCTGAGCCATACTGCAAGCAGAGCGGGCAGCGTACAACTAGAACGAGTGTGCTTGAAGTACAGAAGTATACTGATTGAGACGCTTCTGTTCTGCAGTAACCAAACTTTCGTTGCCTAGCAACAACAGGACTCGCCGCCACCGCGAGCTAGTTCAACTTCAGTGCAGCAGAGCCAGGCAAGGTAAGCTTCCTGACAACGAACTTTTAATGTAGTTCTAGCTTTAACCTGCTTTCATTTTGTCTCTGAGCATTGAAGGATTTTAACTGTATACATTGCAAACACGTCTTATCAGCCGTGTTTGTGCTGAAATGGCATAGCCTACAGAGGTACATTTACAATGGAAACCACTAGTTCTAGCTAGCTCTGCCCACCATGTTTTCAATGACTGAAGCTAGGTGCTAGCTAGAGTTTGCCTTTGTAAATCAGCAACGATGTCAGCCTGAGGAAGATTTACAACGTGCATTGAACATGGTACTGCATTTCAGAAGCAAATTTAGCGATGGTGAATTGATAACATTAAACAATAAACGTGGTGAAACCGGTCTTGCAGTTGACTTCTCTGTTTGTTTGTTTGTGTTCACAGGACTTCCTCTGGATGGTGGCAGATTGACAACCTCACATCAGTGAACATGAATCTCATAACTGATTGGAAAAATAAACAAAGTTTTGCACACAATGTGTTTGTCTGTGTACTTGAATCACTTCATAGTAGGCTAGTCTATATTGTATTAAAAATGATAATAACTAAGTAATTGAGTGGAAATTAGAGATAACACATTTTAAATGTAACATTTTAATTTCCATGAAATTGAGTGGAATAGGTGATAATGCATTTTACGGCCCTGATTCTATTTTATTTATTTTCCATATAACTACTCAATTGTTTACAAGGTAATTAAGCAGAAATAATACAAGGATGCTTGGGTGGTCGTTTCTATGCAATAACATAGGAAGAGGAAATATTGCACATTACGGCCCTGATGTAGCCTAATTAGTATGAAACTACTTCGGCTGATACCGTTTAGTTACTGGCATACCTACCACCTAACTACTATGATGACACAGTAGCTGTTTCCATTAGCCTACTATTAACTAGAAACTACAGCATAATTGCACTGGAAACTGTATGGTTATTTTTGCTGTTATTAATGAGAAATTATGGTGTAATTGCACTGGAGACCATATGGTTATTTTGCTGTTATTACTAATAACAAGCAGTTATTACCATAAAATTAGACAGAATTTACTGAGAAATTACTATGAAAATAACACCTTATTAGCGATCCGTAAAGTAAAGTGTTACCGCAGAAACATTGCTTTATTAATAGGTTAGGGTTATGGCTCATTCTTTTGAAACTCGGCCGTCGGTAGATCCGAGGTTGTTCTCCCGACAACTGTTGTAAATGCGTTCTATTGAAACAGCTGGGGACAATACAAACGTCTGAAAACACTAATGCTAAACGAACTCGGAGTACACAGAAGCGCTCCGAGTTTGTGTTTCGGAACCCCGATTTGAGCACCCATTCTTTTTCACTTTTCCGAGGCGGAAGCTGGAGTTTCCGACAATAGAGTTTCAAAAGAACGAGCCATTAGGCATGGGTTTTGGTCGGGGCACAGCAGAGCATTTTCACGTTCAGCAACAGAAATTCACCACAAGTGTATCGAGGGCTTTAGGAGCTTGGTGAGCCCAATCGGCTGCCTGCCCAGCCTAGTGAAAAGATGCCTCCAACGGGTTACGAGATGAATTTGGAGAGGAGGATCATGGTGCTGTCAAGAAAACACGGTAGAAAAGCATTGCCTCTTACTGTACCATAGTAAGTGGTTCAATTGGCTTTTTGTAAGGCAGGTTTTTATCGGGGCACAGCTGAGCATTTTCAGCAACAGAAATTCGCAGCAGCAAGAGAAATTTGATGACATGGCGGGAAAACTGTGCAAACCTTGCCACGTGACAAAAGTACTTTCCTGTGTTATCAAGTGAAGAGAAAATCCGAAGTGCTCAGGGAATTGTGCAGAAAAAATCTTGAAGGTGCTCTTTGGTGTTGGGGAAAAACAATATCTTGTCAAAAAAGGAAGTCCAAGGCACTCTTCTTGTGGAAAAATATTAAAAAGCCTTTATTGAAACATGGCTAAAAGTTTTAAAACATGGGAGCAGAGACCCACGCGTTTCGGCGCAAGCCTTCTTCAGGGTAACTGCTCAAACAGGAATTCCTAATGATATACACCTGCCAAGCACAGGTAGGAAGTCACATGAACCATTTCCCAGGTAAAAATTACATGCAAGAGCCACTAGGTGGCCACACAGGTGTCAAAAGCCAGTAAAATGGCCAGGTAGAGAGAGAGAGAGAGAGAGAGAGAGAGAGAGAGAGAGAGAGAGAGAGAGAGAGAGAGAGAGAGAGAGACAGAGAGAGAGAGAGAGAGAGAGAGAGAGAGAGAATCACATACAAGAGCCACTAGATGGCTATACAGGTGTCACAGGCCAGTGAATGGTAGAGGGGAAAAAAACATATATACAAACAAAAGAAGATACATCAATAGTCACTAAGTGGCAACCGGCTTAGATAAGGACAGCTACCAATACTAGAAAACCACTTATAAACTGAGAAATCATTACAAAAAAGGACTAAAATCAATTTCTTCATTCAATCCTGGGTATGTCATGGCCTGCATAGTGTATATGTAGAAAGTTTCCCTTTGTAGTAATAATTTTAACCTGTCACCACCCCTAATATTCTTTTTGATTGTTTCTAAACCTTCAACCATTAACCCATCTGGATTGCTATTGTGTGCTGTGTGAAAATGTTTAGCCATAGGATAATCCAAGTTAACCTTCCTAATGGCATTTTTATGCTCGGAGACTCTGTCTTTTAGACGCCTTTTTGTACGGCCTATATAAAAACAGCCGCAGGAGCATGATAAACGATACACCACAAAGGTGGTATTGCAGTTGATGAATGCTTGAATGTTATATGTTTTGTTAGATTTGAAATCAATAAATTGTTTGCATTCTTTCATGTTGGAGCAATGGTTGCAATGACCACATTTGTATGTACCAGTTATCTGTCTATGGAGCCAGGTGGTCTTTTTTTTCACATTCAGATGGCTGGGTACAAGTTTGTCTCGAAGGGTAGGGGCCCTTCTAAATGTAATTTTGGGGGGGACTGGAAATACTTCTCTAAGAGTAGGGTCACTTTTCAACAGGTTCCAGTTGGACAAAATGATCCTTTTAATCGGATTGGCAAAGCTGCTATATTTTGTGACAAAGTAAACTTGATCTTGACTAGATGACTTTCTTTTCTTCTTTTTGAACAGATCTGTCCTCTGAGTGGAGAGAGCTTTTTCATTGGCAGACTGTACAACATCAGTTTGGTAGCCCCTCTGTGTAAAACGATGAGACATGATTTTGGCCTGCTTCTCATACTCTAGGTCTGAATCACATATACGTCTCAGGCGTTGGAATTGTCCAAAAGGTATATTATTTTTTAGCCAAACTGGATGGAAACTATCTGCTCTCAACATAGTATTTCTGTCTGTAATTTTGCGGAAAACCGTAGTATGGAGCCGGCCATCCAGTCCTTTTGAGATAGTTAGATCTAAAAAGTTAATAGTTGTTTTTGAATGTTCCATAGATAGTTTAACATTCCTATCATTATTATTCAACAAATCATGAAACATAGACACCTCATCTTCAGAACTCCAAATTAGGCAAATATCATCTATGTACCTCCCGTAGTACTTTATCTTGTCACTTATTGTAAACACATTCCTTCTCCCATAGGCCTAGAAAAAGATTTGCATAATTTGGGGCAAAACATGCCCCCATGGCAGTGCCACATACCTGAAGGTATAATTGGTCTTGGAATAGAAATATGTTATTTTTCAATGTCCATTCAGTGAGTTTAATTAAGAAATCGGATGGAGGTGAGCAGTCAGTAGGCCTGTTGGATAAGAAGTGGTTTAAAGCTTTTAGTCCATCGCCATGAGCAATATTCGTGTACAAGGACTCTACATCCATAGTGACCAGATACGAATCATCAGAAACGGTCATCTCATTCAAGATCTTTAAGACATGAGTAGTGTCCTGTATATAAGACGGGAGCTGTTGGGCGAGAGGCTTTATATGAAAATCTATAAATTGGGAGGCAGGTTCTGTAAGAGAACCATTTGAGGATATAATGGGCCTTCCTGGTGGACATTCAAGGGACTTGTGTACTTTTGGGAGCATATAGAATGTAGGTATACGGGGATGTTCACATAAGAGGAAATCGTGTTCTTTTTTTGATATCCATCCAGCCTCCATGGCTGTGGACAAAAGTTCATCCAGTCTCTCTTTTGTGCGATCCATTGGATTGGAAGACAGTTTTTTGTAGAAATCTGAGTTGTTCAGTTGTCTTAGGGCTTCTTCAATGTATTTTTCTTTGTTGAGCACCACAACAGCGCCCCCTTTGTCAATCAAAAAGAATATTAGGGGTGGTGACAGGTTAAAATTATTACTACAAAGGGAAACTTTCTACATATACACTATGCAGGCCATGACATACCCAGGATTGAATGAAGAAATTGATTTTAGTCCTTTTTTGTAATGATTTCTCAGTTTATAAGTGGTTTTCTAGTATTGGTAGCTGTCCTTATCTAAGCCGGTTGCCACTTAGTGACTATTGATGTATCTTCTTTTGTTTGTATATATGTTTTTTTCCCCTCTACCATTCACTGGCCTGTGACACCTGTATAGCCATCTAGTGGCTCTTGTATGTGATTCTCCCTCTCTCTCTCTCTCTCTCTCTCTCTCTCTCTCTCTCTCTCTCTCTCTCATCTCTCTCTCTCTCTCTCTCTCTCTCTCTCTCTCTCTCTCTCTCTCTCTCTCTCTCTACCTGGCCATTTTACTGGCTTTTGACACCTGTGTGGCCACCTAGTGGCTCTTGCATGTAATTTTTACCTGGGAAATGGTTCATGTGACTTCCTACCTGTGCTTGGCAGGTGTATATCATTAGGAATTCCTGTTTGAGCAGTTACCCTGAAGAAGGCTTGCGCCGAAACGCGTGGGTCTCTGCTCCCATGTTTTAAAACTTTTAGCCATGTTTCAATAAAGGCTTTTTAATATTTTTCCACAAGAAGAGTACTTTCCTGTGTTGTTGGGGAGCACCACCGTGCAAAGGCGTCACACCTCAACATTAAATGCACTTGTGTGAAATAAATACTCCTATGCATAATTAGCCTGATATAAATCTCTTCGACACTTGGTCTGACCAAGAGCATAACAATTATCATTTCCCAAACGGCATGGTCTCCCCGTCTACCTCGGTTTGTTTATGGTTGTTTGCTTCCCGAAAAAGTGAAAGGAGTTCCCATATTTTCAGGAACTCAGAAAGTACTTGCATTGCTCTTGACCTGACTTGTCGCAACGCCGAAAGTATTGCCTCTCTAGGATGGCGCGGCCTGGCTAATACATAATGACAGATGGGGGCAGATGGGTGGGCGATGTCAGGCACCTCTGTCAGTCAGGTGGAAGGGTTGGGGTGTGTGTGTTGGGGGGGGGGGGGGGGGGGGGATAGCACCACTCTTGCTATTTACACTTAGCCCAGTCAGTACTGACTCGACAGGAGGCGTAAAGAGATACGTACATGCAGGAGAGGCCGATCCACTCCAATTACATGAAACACAGGGAGGATTTGCACCAGTGATCAAGTGATTCAGCCAGACACAGACCCAACAGATTCCCTCTTCCTTTTCTTTGTCTCGCTCTCGTTTCTCGCTCTATTCTATCCCTCCCTCACATATGCCCAACCATAGAGACGTGCACGTACATAGCCAGGCTGCGCCCTCCTAGTGATGCAACACCTTCAGCATTGCTTCTAGTCAGGCCAGAAGCAATGCAAGTATCCTTTCCGAGTTCCGGAAAAAAACGGGAACTCCTTCCACTTTTGTCGGGAAGCAAACAACCTGTAGCAAAACAAGGCGGGTCAACCACGCCATTTGGGAAATGTTACTCTAATTGTTATGCTCTCGGTCAGACCAAGTCTCGCATAGATTTTAAAGTCGATGATAATCAGGCTAACACACACACACACATACACCCTCTCTCTCTCTAACACACACCCTCTCTCTCACAAACACACCCCTCCTCATGTTGTTTATGTGATGTCGAAGGAGCTGTCGAAGGAGCATCCGTCATGTCATGTTTAGGAGCAGTCGTCTCTATTCCCCTCAACAGGACCCCTGCAGAGGACTCTGTGTGTGTGTGTGTGCGTGTGTGCGTGCTTGCGTGAGCTTGTGCGTGTGTGTGTGTGTGTGTGTGTGTGTGTGTTTATGTGTGTGTGTATGTGTGCGCGCTTGCGTTTGTGTGTGTGTGTCTGTGTGTGTTTAGACTGTTTGAGTCAGAGCGAGATCAGGTGTAGAGGTCTCCACATGTGCTCTCTCACCTCCCACGTCTCCTCTGTGGCACCCACATCTTCTTTCATCTTTTCTCCTTCTCTATACCCCTCTTTTTTTCTATTGCTTTCTCTTTTGTCCTTTTTTTCATCCCTCCCTTCCACTGCACTCTGCTTCACAACGGTTGCCTTATTTCCGTGGGTAAATCTTTGTTTCAAAGTGCCATTTTTAGATTTTTGTATACTTGTGGTAAATAAGCTGTGCATACGGTAAGAGTGGTTTATTGTTTCTCGCCCCTTGCACTTACCATACAACCTCCATGAGCCTTCAAAGCAGGGGTGAATTTCTCAAAACCAAAGTTGCTTACTACATTAGCTACTTTGTTGTTTTCAATGCATTTTCCCATTGGCAACTACCGAAGTTGCTAACAGGCTAACAACTTCTCTTTTGAAAAACTCACCCCAGAGGTGACTCTAGGATCAGCTGGGAACCAAAAAACATTTGAAACTAAATCTCCACCACTGTTGTAACATTTTATTCACCAATTAGGCCCTCGATACGCTTGCTGCAGGATACGCGTGCGCAGGCACGTTTTCTGAATGAACGCGGTAACATGCACATTTCGTGTCAATTCTGCACCTGTTAGATACTACATCCATACGTGTGCATTCAGTGCGATATCTTCAAAATCGCCTGTGGGCGATCAGATAAATAGCTGCACAGTTCCACGCGAGTATTTCCCGTGAAAACGATGATGAAGGCAACTTTCAAGAGCGTCTCATTGAGAAATTACAAACATTTGTGCGATCATTTCCCCGTTGCACTTTGATAAAGGAGCGTGCAAATGTAGCAGCAGTAGCAGTATCATCTCCTCATCCGGGGAGTACTTCTTCTTTGTTTTGATTTCCTTACAGTCTGTGTTTCCAATTTCCGTATCACAATGCTGCTCTCTCTCTCTCTCTCTCTCTGCCTCCTAGATGATACCGTCAATATTGTGCATGTTTGTCAACTGCTTTTAAAGGGACACTGTGTGACATTTTTAATTGTTTATTTCCAGAATTCATGCTGCCCATTCACTAATGTTACCTTTTTCATGAATACCACCAGCATCAAATTCTAAGTATTCATTATGACTGGGAAAATTGCACTTTTCATACATGAAAAGGGGGATCTTCTCCATGGTCCGCCATTTTGAATTTCCAAAAATAGCCGTTTTTAGCTGCAAAAATGACTGTGACCATACTAGAAAATATTTGTTTATTACTTAGTAAACTTTCATGTAAAGATCAAATTTGGCAATAGTCAGCCCAGTTTCAATGAGCAGCATAGTTGCAGTACCTTTTTTGACCATTTCCTGCACAGTGTCCCTTAAAAGAAAGCATGTGCAGTCGGTCGCATGCCGTGGCGTGCGTAATTTAAGGCCCGCGGCATGCGTATCGAGGGCTTTAGGAGCTTGGTGAGCACAATCGGCTGCCTGCCCAGCCTGGTGAAAAGATGCTTCCAAAGGGTTACGAGATGAACTTTGAGAGGAGGGATCATGGTGCAGTCAAGAAAACACGGTAGAAAAGCATTGCCTCTTTCTGTACCATATTAAGTGGTTCAATTGGCTTTTGTAAGGCAGAGGAGTTTACTCAGAGTGGAGCCTATCTCAGCATATTGGATTACTATAAATTGTTTTGTGACAGAAGGTTTACCTCCGGCTGACTGGATATTCTCAGCTCTAACAGTACATAGACCTACCCTTTGTTGCACTCTTGCAAATTCACATAATCAGGTCTATTTAATTACATTGCACATTTAAAATGTAGGAGCTGGTCCATAGTTATGGATGAAGTTGACCCTTAAAGGACAAAGGCTGTGAATTCATCCATCTGTGTGATTACCCCTCCATCACAAGCGTTCATTATCTCCTTCTTGCAAATGCACACGCACGCACGCACGCACGTGCGCACGCACACACACACACACACACACACACACACACACACACACACACACACACACACACACACACACACACACACACACACACACACACACACACACACACACACACACACACACACACACACACACACACACAGACAGACAGAGCATATGACTCAAGCTTTATCCCTCAACATGTCTTACCTGTAGACACAGATTGTGACAAAAAAGCATCAGAAACTATCAAAAGATAACTCATTGTGCATATTGCAGGTGAGACATTACATACCGGTGTTGAATTTCTCCAAACAGTGTTGAATTAACACTGCAAATATTGCTGTGCATGTAGAGGCAGGGTAGCACTGAGACAGATGATGCCAACCTGGGCTGTAACAATATTGTATCGAACCGAGAAATCGCGATACACAGAATTACGATACTATATGATACAAGGAGGCAGTATCATGATAGGCCCTTTCAAAGTTTCGTTGCCCAGCAAACTTTTAAAAAATATTTCATTTCATTTATTTAAACTCGAAGAATCATTGAGAGCCCAGCCCTCATTTACAATGATGTCGAGTAACAAACAATTACACATATAAAATCATATATATATACAACATACACAATGCAACATAAATCATATAAGAGGTAAAAACTAAGACAAACTATGAATTAAAAATTATGAGTTAAAACAAGTA
>NC_085867.1:35560722-35570722 GCF_034702125.1 Engraulis encrasicolus | reverse complement strand
ATTAGGAGGCCCAATCATTTCAGCAGAACGGGCACCGTGATGAGAGGCCACATGGGCAAGGCAGAGCAAGACCATGTAGGCAAGGCAATGAGTTGACACATACGAGACACATGCAAACATAAGCACCCACACACAGGCACACATGCACGCACACACTCACGCGCAAACAATCACACAGACACACACACAGACACACACATATACACACACAGACACAGACACAGACACAGACACGCACACGCACACGCACACACACACACACACACACACACACACAGACACACACAGACACACACAGACACAGACGGTATCACACACACACACACACACACACACACACACACACACACACACACACACACACACACACACACACACACACACACACACACACACACACACACACACACACACACCTACAACCCACATCACACGAGGCGAGGCAAGGCACAATGACACACAAGGCAAAGCAAGGCGAGGCGAGGCGAGTGGAGTGGAGTGAAGGCAGTGACACAGACACGCAACACAAAACAAAGAAATGAGGCAAACACAGTGGGAGGAAATTTCAGGGAAAATGTCATCAGTGTGATGTCGGTCCCTGGGAAAAAAGGAAAAATGTAAACAAGACAGAAGGCAGTGATTAGAGGCGTGACTGAAACCAGTTTAGACATGTCTTTTAATGAGTGAGAAATAGAGAGAGCGACAGAGAGAGGGATGCTTCTTTAATGGATGGATGGAGAGAGAGATATATACAGTATGGGGAGAAAGATAGATGGAGATAGAAAGACAGAGAGAGAGAGAGAGTAGTGTGAGAGAGAGAAATGGAGAGAAAGAGAGAGATGGAGAGAAAGAGAGAGGCAATGAAAGAGACAGATGGAGTGTGTCAATTCTCCTGGGTTTGTCAGTCTGTGGGGAGAAAAGTAAAAGTAAATTCAGGAGAACGAACTGAACACAGTGTGTGTGTGTGTGTGTGTGTGTGTGTGTGTGTGTGTGTGTGTGTGTGTGTGTGTGTGTGTGTGTGTGTGTGTGTGTGTGTGTGTGTGTGTGTGTGTGTGTGTGTGTGTGTGTGTGTGTGTGTCTGTGTGTGTGTGCTCTCTGAAATGTGCATCTTTACAGTATGTCTCTGTCTGTGTTTTGAATAAATAAAGTACACTCTGACAAACTAATCTAATGTGAAGAAGGAATGGAATGGAAAGAAGGTTTCGAAGGTCTTTAACTTGGCACCACTATTTTCATCTCATAATGGTGTAGTTCATAGCCCTTGCAAGGTGTAGTTGTTTATATTACATAGAAGGTGTTAGGGTGTTTTTGACCCGGGCATATAGAAAAACAATTAAAATGGAAGAAAACATAGCTGATATTCACTCTCATGTCCCCTTCATCCTGCGTGTGTGTTTCTGTGTATATATTTGTTTGAGGGTGAGAGATACAGAGGGAGAAAGACAAGAAGACAGTGGAGAAAGTGAGTAAACTCAACCCAAGCTCTTGGATTGAGCCAATAGTGCTCTTCTCATGCAAGGTTGAAACAACTGATGCAACACCTGATGCACAACTGGAGGACCAAACAATATCTGCACACATTTTTGTGATCAGGATTGTATCAAAACGTTTTGAAAACATTTTTCCCAAGCAAAAACTGAAAACGGATCAAAAAGAGTCGAACACCTTACAAGGTTTAAGAATTCAAGAAGAAAAATCAAAATATTGCCCTTGCTATCATCACCTCTATCAACACTGTGTCATTGCGGCCTTCACAGTGTGCCATACTGAGGAAGGCAGAACTCCAAAATGTGTCTGTGTAATAATAAAGAAACCTATGCATGGTGCAACCTTTTGTCATTTTTTTCAATTTTACAATATTTTGGTCAGCACTCTTAACCCTATCGCGCCGGATGCATCATCTATGATGCATCAAATTCAAAGCCCTCTCCACGCTGACACAAAAAAAAATCCATCTCAAAAACATCCTGCGTGTCATTTCCAAACGTCCTGCAGTACGCGGAAACCGCCACAAGAGAGCAGCGGTCAACAACAAGTTGATCACAGCTCGGCGAAAAATGCAAAAATGGAGTAGAAGCGGTTTCCCTGACCGACGCTGAGATATCGACAAATTGCAAAAGGTTTGTGTACAAATTTCCGAAATATAACTCTACATCCTTTAATTTGAACACTTGCTTTGTGCAATTAATCAAGGAAGAGTTTATATTTTTACACCGTGTTGCAGAGAGATCGTGCTAAAACTGATGAGACATATAAGCACCATCCGGCGGTGGCAGGAAGTCAGCCATCAATGCATTTGCTCCATAGGGAAACTTACAAAGCATACCACGACGATCGTTTAACAAAACACACAAGTTGTTTTACTTCAAGACAAAGATATTGCCTTAAGAAACACGTTTTAATTGCGATTTTGAAAATGTAATGCAAAATGTTGAAATTATGATCTCGTAAAAAATGCATTGAAGTGAATGGAGAAATTGTCCAATTGTAGTAATGGACCCATATATTCAAATTACACATCAAAAATGAATAATGATCTATATTACACTCATAAATAGGTTGTTAAGCATTCGATCAGCTATGTTTTTACATAGATTTAAAAAAATTACCCGGGCAGGCTGTGGGAAATGTAAAATATGGTCCTGCTAAAACAAGGATAGGCTTAAAAAAATGGCAGGATCTCACTAAATATTTAAAGATAATCCTCAAATTAAATTGTCTGACAACTTTTTTAAATAAAAAAAAGATGCAAATGCATTAAAAGTCATTTTTCAATGGTCATGAAATTGGAATTTTCATTCCCTTTAAAGCCTGATGCATCATATATGATGCATCAAATATCTCAGTGACCTTAACAAAATTTTGAATTTTTTTTTTACATTTCTTATAAGGGACCAATATTGAAGCAAATTCCAAAAAAATATAATTTTCTCTCATTGCTTTCATGGTTCAGGTTTCACAGGGTTAAATGAAGAAAAACTTGTTGGGTGAAGCCTGCTCCAACCTTTGTGAACTATTTTGTGGCATGCAACACTTTGTATCATGCAGTGAGTCCCTCTGCTCTGACATACTGCTGCCGTTTGTTGGCTTATAATGGCCAGTTTGTCTGGGCAAGTTCTAGAATACTTTTTAAGTATACAGTATACACATTTTTTTTTCTTTTCTGTTGAATTTAGACAGTATGACTGCTGCACTGTGGGGAAATGCATTATAATTTTGATTTGCTTTCAATGTCTGACTTATGTTTCAGTGTTTGACTTCAGAGGCGGAGAGGGGCAGCCAGACCCCGAGCCATTCCACCAAAACAGAAACAGCTGGAGGACTGTTCGTCTGGGACCTCCGCTGTGTCCTAACTGCATGCAGTGTGACTGTGTGCAGTCAGTGCAAATCAGTGCCATTGCTGTGTAATCATCTATTCGAGAAAGAAATAATAACCACAGATGTGAGATATATATATATGTGATGTACCAGTCCCTGTTGCCTGCGCTGTTTGCAATATTTTGAAGAAAGTTTTCCTTGGTCAGATTGTTTCTCAAATTGTTTTTCACGGCGTGTACTCACTTTATTTAAAAAAAATGAATAGACCACTTTTTTGCTAGACTATGCAAATGAGGTGGTAAAGTATTAGTAATGGCACCACATAGGTAAGTGTAATGAACCAAGGCCCTGCCGTGGCAGAACGGTAGGGCGCTGGGTTACTGCCGGCAACCTGGGTTTAATTCCGGCCTGGGTCATTTGCCGATCCTCTCCCATTTCTCCCTCACTCACTTCCTGTCACCATCTCCAAGTTTCCTATAAAATCAAGGCAAAAAAAAGCCCTAAAAATATGTAGGCCTATTTTTTTAAAAGTGTAATGAACCAATTAAATGAAAGGAACTAAAAAGGAACTAAATTATTGTCCTCCATCACAGATGACCTCATACGGACTACATATCAGTAAATGTATGTACGTGTATCAGTATGTTTGGGTTTTTGTTACTGCACATTGTGTGTGTGTGTGTGTGTGTGTGTGTGTGTGTGTGTGAGTGTGTGTGTGTGTGTGTGTGTGTGTGTGTGTGTGTGTGTGTGTGTGTGTGTGTGTGTGTGTGTGTGTGTGTGTGTGTGTGTGTGTGTGTGTGTGTCTGTGCGTGCGTGTGTGCGTGCGTGTGTATATGTTTTTGTGTGTGAAACCATTATCAGTGTCAATCTATCAAGTACACTTGGACTTGACTTTGACCAAGTTCAGGGTGCACAGAGAAGATGAGGATTTGATGTCATCGTCAGTGACATCGGGCACAGTTCAAATGTGGTCTGAGTAAACCAGGGACAGACACAAGTCGAATGTATCTGGGTCAACTTGTTCCCTGGTCAAGTCTAGTCAGGAAGACAGACTGACACATGCTCTCTGTGTCTGTGTTGCTGCCTCTAAAACACAACTTTGCCACCGCATTGACCTCCTCATCCACAATTATAGCACCTGTGTGGAGCTCCCCCCCCCCTCAGACCCCAAAAAAATTGTTTGTGCTATTAATAAAATAATAGCATAATAATAGCATAATAATAAAATAAAATGGCTGTAACTTTACAAAACAAGTGATTGAGGTGTTAATTTCCACAGCACAAATGAGCAGATACTACTCATTGCACAATACTACTTTTCAATATAAAACTGTAAGTGTGCTTTGCTCTGATTTACTATTTGTATTTCTGTTTTACTAATTTTATTTCTGCACAACTGGCATTGTAAAGCGTCTGCCAAATGCGATGTAATGTAACTGAAATGCCCTTGCATTGTATGTGGTGCCAACACTTCAATTATCCACTGTGTAAGGATCAGCTGCCACTAGCTACTGTAACACCATTGGAATGCCCAATCCCAATTTTTTGCTTCTACTTCTGCTGTCGTATAGTAGATTGGAAAAACAAGACTTCGAGGTGTGTGGGCTCTCACAAAACTTTTTCAGTATAGTAGATTGGAAACTGAATTGTGTCCTGGACACAGCCTCTTCCTCCAAGCATACAACAGTCATTTAACTGTGGCCAGGGCAACAAGTTTACATTATTAGAATATCCTTTATTGTCTCTTCAGTAGATAAATTCAGATTGGACATGAGAATGTGTATTAGAAAGCCAATATTAGTGATATGTAGATGAAATAAGGCCAATGTAATACATTCACTGCGGGGTGAAAAGGCGCAGCCTGTTGGTGTTGGTGCCATGTCTGAGCAACCTGCAGCAGACACAGACTCAATTTGAATCTGGGTCATGTCTATTGCATCTCTGGTCAGGTCTAGTCAGAGACACAGCAGGTAGTCCCTGTGTCCAAGGCCCTTGAATAGTTTGACTGGGCCCTGGACAATGTCATTTGAAAGGGCCCCCCACCAAATACCTACAATGTCATAGGTACCCAATTCTGGGCCCCCTCTCTGCCTGGCCCCAGGGCAACTGGCCCCTGTACCCCCAATCCTATCCTAGGGCTCCCCTGCCTGTGTCTACAGAGGACTGAGTTGCTGGCTGCAAACCAACATCGCAACCACCTCCATCCACAGCAGACCACACCGATTCAACTCCTTTCATCTCTTGCCTGGCCTTGGCGAGAAACTGAAAATGTCTTTAGGCAAGCTACAGCTGGTGTCTGGAACCCCCCAAGGCAACTCCAGTCCTCAGGCAGTGGGGGCAAGTCCTCACCTAATAAGAAACCGCTATCTACAGTGGTGCCACAAGGGTGTAGTACACTGTAACAAATAGCTGTTTATTTACGGAAATTCTGCAACAGCATTCTACTGCTTTTCGAAAAAACAGACAACTACTGTGAAAATATTACTTTGAGTCACATATTGAGCATAAACAGTAAGTACTGCACAATAGCAGTATTCGCCGTTGTGGAAAAAACTAGAGATGCACCGGATCCTGATTTTTAGGATCCTGCCGGATACCAGATCCACTGAATAAGATCCTGCCGGATCCGGAACCGGATACCGGATCCTACAAAAGGTTTGAAACATATAGTCTACTCGCACACGTGGGCCCTTTTTATTACGTTGGCGCAAACTATTGTTTAGACTCATTGGCTTATTGCCACACTGCCTTCAATAGCCGCTTCCAAAGGGATTTCACTCCATGCAGTGATTGGGGTTGTGAAAGACTGAAAAGCCTAGGCTAGACATGCACCAGACCCTGATTTTTAGGTAACATGCCGGATACCGGATCCACTGCTTAAGATCCTGCCGGACCCGGACCCTGTAAAAAACTCTATTATCCTGACGGATCCGGATCCGGAACCGGAACCAGATCCGGTGCATCTCTAGAAAATAACAAGTTATTTTAGGCAGCACCATTGAAACCCATTCATCCTCCACTTGTCCGTGATCACCATCAAACTTCAATACCACCTGAAGAACTGAAGTCATTCTGACTGGTTAAAGATTATCTGATACTATCAAGCATGATGAAAACAATTCTAAGGAAACTGCAATACTTAAAAAGTGCTTGTGATGCAGCAAAGTGTGAGTAGCACATGCATTTTGATAGTGATGAAAGTGTGAATGGCTGAAACATTTTAAGAACTTGTAACACTCTTGCAACAAGCAGCCCCATCTAAACCAATCTGCTAATCAGTGCCTGGCCTCACCTGAGTAGGGCTGTTATGCCATTATTGAATTACGGGCGTCACCTGCCAAGGGCCTGATGACTCTGGTCACATGGTATTCTTGCAACTGTATATAAATCTGGACTATCAACACTTCAGTTGCTTGCCTGCCTGCTGGCTGGGCCTGCATGGCACAGCATAGCACTTGTTTGCCTACAAGCTTGCCTACAAGCTTGCTTACATGCTTGCACACTTTCCTCTTTGTGAAAGCTTGCTGTATGTGGCATCATTTGTGGCATTGTGGCATATAATGTGCCTGCTGCAAATTGGGCATTGCTTTGAGAGCTAGCTTGTAGTGCTGCTTGTTTGCTGTGCTACTTGGTGCAAAATAATTTTTTAAAGACTGACCAATGCTATATTCATCATTGGGCTCATCAAGAGATACAGTAAAAAAAGCCCACCTTGCACACTATCATTGTAAACATAGCACTGCGTACTCTGGACATTTTGTTCATGCCCCACACTTTCAAAAGGACCACCGCAAACCATTTTCTCAATACAGCATTGCGCCATAGTATCATGCTCAAGGCACTCCAGTCATGGTGAACGATGGGAGGGTGGGGTGGTAACATGGCCAGGGTACCACAGTTATGGAGAATGATGTGTGGGGTGGGAAGTTGCCATGGCCATATTCATGAATACAACTATGACCCAGTATTTGCCTGTCATCACACAGTACAATTCAACTTTTTAACTGAAATGTACTGTTATTTTTCTGTAGAGTACTGTTATTTAACAGTTCAATTGCTGCTGAAAAAATGTTATATACTGTGATACATTAAACAGCAATGAGCTGTATTTGATTTTTGGTGTGAAATAACAGTAGAATTACAGGTAAATATAATTGCCAGTAACTGCCGTTATTTTGCAGGGAAATTTTCTTAGAGTGTACAGATGCTACACCATGAACATTTCAGTGTTAATTCAACACTGAGAGAGTCAAATTTAGTATTTATGCTGTTGGATCTTCTCTGCACTCTCTATGTATGTGCTGACCTCAGTCTGTAAAATGTATGCATGGATGTATGGAGGGTGTCCAATGGCCCCCGACGCTGACATTCATTCCCCATTGACCATTACGAGCCATATTATCATAATAATTATCCTGCGCTCAATATTGCAATCTTTCATGGATCCCATTATGAGTCTTAATATGTGTAGTAGCATGTTCAGTCTCGACATGTCCATATGTGTGGGAAGTAGACGGGAGTGTTAAGGGGGAGATCCAGAGGGTTTAGTGGATTCCTGTTTGACCAACAGAATCGGTTTTACCGTTATATGGTGTCATTAACATAGTGCTTGTCTCCTCAGAAGCACACTTCAAGTGCTTTACATGTGTCTCATAGCCATTAACACACGGGGGCACTGGTGCATATCAGGGGTGTTATGGACTTTTGTGTCCCATTCAATGTCATTGTAACAGGCTGAAACAAGACAATGGACGTCAAAAGATGTGTGATTTTGTCAGCCAAAACAAAGAAAGCTAATTTTTATATAGTTGCTAATGGTGCGTCTTCTCTGTTGAATGACATTGAGGAAAGTCTGGATATTGAGATAACTTTCACAAGTTTTAGACATAGACTCTCTATGTCTAAAACTTGTGAAAGTCATCTCAATATCCAAGTCTTCTTTCAACCGTGAGTGCAAAAGCTCATTTTCATTTTCACGATTCAGCTTCTGAACACACATCTAAAAAAGGTCGCTTTTATGCAGTGTGTAGTCACTGAGTTACTGTAGTAGAGTAGAAGTCCTTCGAATCGGCTCTGGCCATGTTCTATCTCTCCCCTTGCAAGGGTAAATTCAGTGTTGCCAGATTGGGCGGGTGCCCGCCCAATTGGGCTACTTGGGATGAGCGTCGGCGGGCAAAAACGTGAAAAATTGGCCATTTGGCGGTTTCTTAAGCCGTTTTGGGCCCATAGAAGTCAATGTAATTTGTTGAATTTGGGCGGAATTTAGAGCATTTTGGCGGTTTTTGATAACTTTTCGGGCGGGATTTGGTCAGACACATCTGGCAACACTGGGTAGATTCCAGCCAGCCAGCTAGGAAGCAATCTGTGCCTAATGATTTGCTGCAGCCACCATGTCTGTTTGTTTCTGCTTTGTCATTTCAGCACTTCCTCTCTCTCAGCCTCAGTCTCTCTCAATGGGGGGAAACTTGATAATGAGAAATGCATTTTCAGGCGGAGGCCGATCTTTTATGAAAAACGGATATTGAGCCGGGGAACCGTAGCGTATACCCAGTGGAAAGCGATGCGTTCTCATGCAGCTTGTCCCAGGCCATACTGACTGGCGCTTTTCACTCAAAGAATAAATGAAGCCAGGCCTAAGATAGGGCCTATGCTATGGAGAACATGTTGAGGGAAGAAGATACTGTACTTGAAGAGCTAGGTGTTCTGCCTATCAATGCCCAATGTGAATCCAGGAAGCGAAAAAAGGTAGAGCTTGTGTGAAAGACCACTTTTCTGTAATTGTCGCATGGACGTGAATCTTTAACCATTTAACCACTGCATTCCGCTGTTTCCTTCGTTGTTTTATTACTCTATTATTTTTGTTATTACACAGATAAAGTACATGGATATTACAGAGAATTTTATCTATAGTATACCATAATGTGTGCCGTGCATCTCAGTGACACAATTCAATATTGAAATGCACAACAGGGATCAGTATTACTACTGCCAACACCACCTCATTATTTTCACAAGCTCAGAAATGGAGTTTAGCACGCACACACACACACACACGGCACACACTTCAACATTCCAAGGCCTTATCACTGCCACCCTATCTGGCAATAACCAATTCTGGGGCCTCATAAAAAAAGCTTGGACACGGCGGCAGCATGCCATTACGGTGGCCATTTATCATTACGGTAAAACTGTCCGCACAGGTCATCAATCACGTCTCTCCTACAGTACATCATACCGCAGCTATGACAAGATAGGAGTCTCCGCGCCTTGTTAAATCCACCTATGGGTTCATCCAGCGAGGTGCGGCGCTATTCCCCACGAGGTGGCCTCACTGGGTTAATGCGTTTATTTTTCGCTCCTCTTTATTGGTTTTCCAATAAAGCTGGCTATTATGGCTGATGGAATTATTGCCGGCTCTCCACTTGGGTATCAATTGTAGAGCGGTGCTGGATGGCTGGACGGCTGGATGACTGTCTGCATGGCTGGCCGGCCGGCCGGCTGGCTCAGTGGACTGGGTGTGCGGAGCGAGAAAAGCAAAGTCGGTGGGTGTGCATCTCTGCTGACTGACAACAAGGAACATACTGTATTATATATAATGCACACACACACACACACACACACACACACACACACACACACACACACACACACAGGGTGTGAATGTGTCTGTGTCTGTGTGTAC
>NC_085867.1:35553222-35555722 GCF_034702125.1 Engraulis encrasicolus | reverse complement strand
GGTCGATAAATTTGGTGATGAGAACGGTGTGGGGGATGCAAGATGTGACAAGATGCTTTTAACGGACATGCAAATCTATGTAATGGTCTCTATTACTGATACATTAGGAGGCACGCCTTGATTTTCCACTCCTTCATTTTCCCCCATTGTGCATGCCATGCATTTATGTATGCATTTGTGTGTTTTTGCATTTGTATGCATTTGCCTTCGTATTTGCATGAAGTTACATTTGCATGTATGTGTGCTTTGTAGGTCCTATATGTTCATTAATGTAGAATGTCCTGAAAAATAAAACTAGGCCTTTATAAGTATAGCATGCAGCTTCCATGAGAATTCCTAGGTGTTTCCAACTGGACGTTTGCCAACAGCTAATGTGGCCCAGTCAAGAAAGCCTAGTAAAGAATGAGTATTTCCTATTGTATGCTTATGCAATCACTCATGATTTTGAAATGTTAGAAATTGAGCCACAAACTCTCCCCTTCAAATATCTGTCGGTTTGTCAAAGTATGTTTAAAAAAAAAAAGCTTTGAACACGTTGGACAATATGGTTTGGGTGATCATACAGCGGAATCTCAGTAGACACCAGTGACTTTGGACAGAGTTAGGGATGCTGACCGCCTACACAAGCTGTAGAGCTGATCTGCGAACGTTTGAAGCCATGGCATAGTAGATCAAAAGACCCACTGAAATGGCCTGTGCATGTTAAACTCCTCTTTAGGCTGATCCATATGTCACATTTAATTGAGCATTCTTTTTTGCAAACTTTCATGTAGTGTGTGTGTGTGTGTGTGTGTGTGTGTGTGTGTGTGTGTGTGTGTGTGTGTGTGTGTTTGTGTGTGTGTGTGTGTGTGTGTGTGTGAGAGAGAGAGAGAGAGAGAGAGAGAGAGAGAGAGAGAGAGAGAGAGAGAGAGAGAGAGAGAGAGAGAGAGAGAAACAGAGATTATATGCTTTGTGCGTGAGAATTTGCAGTTTCAGCACCAAGGACAGGGTGCCTGACCACTGGTGTTTGTGTGTGCAAGGTGTATGTTTTGGTATGTTTCTAGTGTGCGTGGTGTGCATAGGTGCCAGGTTTGTATGTGTGTGTGTGTGTGTGTGTGTGTGTGTGTGTGTGTGTGTGTGTGTGTGTGTGTGTGTGTGTGTGTGTGTGTGTGTGTGTGTGTGTGTGTGTGTGTGTGTGTAACCAAAGTTACAGTTTGAGCTTGCATTCATTATGAGCCTTTTGAATGTAAATATTCAGCACCATGGACAGCGATAGTGCTGGTGTCAGTCCCTGGCCGGGATGAAAGCCCGTGTGTTAGCCTACAGTCAGATGGCATGCTGCGCCTCAGTGGTTCATTCGCAGGGCAGAAGGAGGCTTTTCCGTGATGAGCCTGATCATGTCACCTGCATGCTTGCGTAAGGAGTAAGGTCTGTGTGTGTGTGTGTGTGTGTGTGTGTGTGTGTGTGTGTGTGTGTGTGTGTGTGTGTGTGTGTGTGTGTGTGTGTGTTCGTGTGTGTGTGTGTGTGTGTGTGTGTGTGTGTGTTTGTGTGTGTGTGTGTGTGTGTGTGTGTGTGTGTGTGTGTGTGTGTGTGTGTGTGTGTGTGTGTGTGTGTGCACGCGCCTGTGCGTGCGCGTGGGAGTGCGTGCGTAACCAAAAGGGGAAAATACTAAGGCATAAAACAAGCCGTTTGGATATCCCGTTTATAAACCCTAACCACACTCGACCAATTTTGTCTATTTTACGTACAGTTAGACATAGGTACCTGACGGCCGCCTTTGACAGAGTAATGGAGTGCTAATAGATTATAACTGCTTCTCAATCTAGGGTTTATCCATCCTTGCTTCTGCTCCCCCCTCACCGCCCCCCATCTCCGTTCCCTACTCTTGATGTGGTCCAGTCCCTCCCCTCCCTCACTGTCTACCACAGCCGTCCTCTATTATACAAAACTGTATTCTCAGCGCCTCCCCCTACTTTCTCTTCGTTATGCGCCTTCTCTCGCTCTCTCTCTCGTTCTCTCTCTCTATCTCCCTCTCTCCTCTCTCTGGTCTGCGTGTCTCCTCCGTCTCCCTTCCTTGACATCCTCCACCCTGCGCCTGTCCACCTGACCGCCGACGTTTCTCTTCCACGGACTCCCCAGGTCTTGATCGAGGCTTGGCTGGCGATCTGGCTTTGAGACCCGTTGGGATATTCCCTAAGATACGCTGCCCTTTTCTCTTCTCTCCCTTTCCCCCCTTCCGGACATTCTCAGTTGAGTTTGCAGCGCTGAAAGAACCGATGCTGAGAGCCAAGCCGAAGCCACGGATTTCTCTCTCCCGAGCATGAGAGGGGCTGCCAACCCATCCGCAATCCAGACTCAGAGAGCGACCCATGAGCAGCAGCATGAGCCCGGGATACGTATGCTCCAGCAGAAGTTTGCTGAGAAAATAAAACGCAGCCAACCGCAGAAACCAACAACGGGGGAAAATCAGTTTTAGGTAAGGACAGACTTGGCTTTCGCGGGTTCAATGTGACAGTATTTA
>NC_085867.1:35543222-35548222 GCF_034702125.1 Engraulis encrasicolus | reverse complement strand
AATTTTGGAGAGGCAAATGGGAAGTGAACAAAGGCTGCTAGACAATTTGGAAGGTTTTTCACCAAGAGTATGAATGATTCTTCTGGGTTTTTTTCTGCTCCTCCGAGCGCAAGCCCACTCCTTACTCAGCAACACTACTGATTTATATCACAGCTGTGAAGATTGTGATTCATTCATCCACGTGGTGATGGTGGTCTAAAGAGCCTAATTGTATGTAGACAGACCACTTTCCAAAGCATTAGAAGGTATATTGGTCCACTTTTTCCCATTCACTTATATGCAAAAAGTGGCCCAATTTACCTTAATTCACCCCTATGTAGTTTTAGCTGTTTATCTTCTACATTGTAATTGTCTATTCACAAATGTGATCTTGTTTTGATTGGTTATGCTACTATGTAACAAACGTATATTTACTGATTTGACCAAAGCACCGTCAGTTTTAAAGACAAAGATGTTTGGTAATTCAAAATGGTGGACAGATCTAGCCTTGTGCGCCATCCTACGTACTTCCGCCAAAATATTGGATTGGCTCCGCACTTAGCTGGGTACTGTTTTCTGGGGAGCGATGTTGGCCGGCAGGATCTGGCAACAGCCAATAAGCGAAGAGACAGGTTGGTGGGGGCGAAAGGGGAAGGGCTCTCGTGATGATGACGTAAACGTCTGCGCTATGTTGTTGTTGAGTAACTCTCTGCGATTGGGTGAGAGCTGTCCAATCATTTCAAACCATAACTGAGTGCAAACTGCCCGCCTCCTGCAATCCTGTCAGATCAAACAACCTCCTGACCATGAATATGAAATGAAATGGTTGTATTATGGGGTGGTCAGGACCAAATTTTCAATTAACAATGGAATTGTATGAATTAATAGTCATTGTAAAATAGGAAATCTGTAAATGGCTAGCATAAAATCTGGAAATAAACAACTAAACATGGAATAGCACTACTACCTTTACCTCTATGGTGTATTTCGTCCGTAAATTCTCTTGAGTCCTGACCTGATGATTAGGATCCTGGAGCTATAGCTCTTGACCAGTGGAGATTGAGCAGTGAGCAGCTGTAGACCACACTCTTTCATCATCATGTGACAAGTCGGTCACACAGGTCATCCATCTCAGTTGTTGTTCTTTTGAATTCGATGGCACCATACACCGTGCAGTCAAGCACAGTGCACTGAACTGAGTCTGTGAGCTGTGTGGTTGAGCTTCGACACAGGGTTAAGGGAAAGGTAAGATGCTTTTTAAGGACTGTGGTTGAGGTCAGAGATGTGAAGAGTGTGGGGTGAGGATTAAGTCTGGGGTTGGGGATTTTCTTTTGTACCTCCACCAAAGGGATTATTTACAGTTTTTCAGTTTCTGTTTTGGGTTTTTTATTCATTTTTTTCCTCCAGTTTGTGCAGTAGGAGCCTTTTATTACATCCCCTGCTATGGGCCTACCATGTGACTTCCATAGGACATCTAAGGTGTTAATGTGTAAAGTAGTAATCCTCAAACTGTGGGTCAGGGCCCTGGCGATACTGCCGTTGGTCTTAAAGAGATCCGAAAAATATATTCTGGATTTTTGGAATATGATTTCAATTACTGTAAAGTGTAAAATATATGTGACACAATTGCAACTATAGGGAAATGTTACGAAACAAACCAATTGAATGTTATTTGAGTGTCATCTCTGAAATGACATGAGTCTCCTTTTGAGGAAAAATGGGTAACACTTTCTATGAAGCCCATATCTATAGCGCATTATGAGCGCATTTATAACAAATTATAATGCACATTATAATTACTTACAACACATTACGACTACACCCATGTTGTTTCATGATGCTTTATGTTAACAGTAATGAATAACCATGAATCTAGCTTATAATACTTATAAATCCAAGGGTATTATGAGTTCTCATGACTGGATATAAACTACAGGCTGCCTGATGGGGCTTATAGTACATTATGATGCATTATAGATGTGCATTACACAGTGCACTATAGATGCATCCATATGAACTTCACTTTACTTGGAGCACACATTGACGACTTATGATATCACATGAAACATTATAGCATCGTATGAGCCCTTATGACAGTTTATCATCCAGGTCTGTGCATAGAGGGGTATAGGTACTCATAATGAACTATAAGACCCATCAGGCAGCCTGTAGTTTATAGCCAGTCATGAGCACTCATGACACCCTTGGATTTATAAAGCATTATAAGCTAGAATCATAGTTATTCATAACTGTTAATATAAAGCATCATGAAGCATTATGAGTGTAGTCATAATACGTTGTAAGTAATTATAATGTGCTTTATAATTTGTTATAAATGCGCTTATAATGTTGGCTTTAAGTAAAGTGTTACCGAAAAAAATTTTTTTAAAATGTATTTAAGGTGATGGGCCGCATACGTTTCTCACATTTATGTTCCCTGGTATTCTAGACGTTTGAGAATGGCTGGTATGGAAGATATTCATGTAGATTGTCCAGACCTTGCAAGGTGCAGTGAAGTAAATATGGGATCAAATCAGTGGCTCTTACTGTAAGAAATTCTGACCTATTGGTGTCCTAGAGCAGAACAAAGATAAATTGCATAGAAAATGAAATGATGGAACATGTACAAGCCTCTACACTAATTCAGTGTGATTTTCAAAGATGTTTTTAGATACACATTCAAGAGCTCATTTGCTTGAGCTTAGCTGGCATTTTGTTTTGTTACTCAGCGGTGCTAAGAGTAGAGCTACATAGCTTGTGACAAAGATGGTTTATTTATAATTGACTGAGCATATGCTGTGTCTGTGGAAGTGAGCATCCAAGTACCAAAAAAAAACAGAAGATGAAAGATAATGATGATGGTCACAGTCCAAGTTGTTCTCCCCAGTCTGTGTGTGTGTGTGTGTGTGTGTGTGTGTGTGTGTGTGTGTGTGTGTGTGTGTGTGTGTGTGTGTGTGTGTGTGTGTGTGTGTGTGTGTGTGTGTGTGTGTGTGTGCGTGCATGCGTTTGTGTGTGTGTGATTGTGTGTGTGAGAGTATGTATCTGTCCTCTGCACTGTGACCGCCATCTTTGGTGACAAAACGCCCCGGCGACAGAGGCAGAAATCGCTCCGAGGCAACTTTAATTAGGTGCCCATTGACTGTACGCTTGGCGGTCATTCATTATTAAAATGCTGGTCATTTACAGTGATTAACCTCAATAATTCATACAATTATGTAATTAGCAGCTGACCAGAGTGGCTGTATACCTAGAGGGGCTAGCGTCGGTCCCTGGGTTGCAATGTTTATCTTATGTGTTAGCTTTGTGGCAAGTAGGCTATATGCATGTTAGCATGTTCACACAGTATATGCATGAGATAGTACCGTAAATGTGTGCTGGGAAGTCGATAGGGTAGGGCGACAAAAGGGATCAGTTGTCACAGGCCCAGGGAGAGAGGGGCCCCAGAATTAGGTCCTCATTACATCGTTACACTGTATTGGGGATGAGGCTTTGGGACGTCTTTGTTCCAGACCCGGCCAAAGCTGTCAGCGGCCCCGGGCGGGCATCTTGGTTCGAATACAGTCCCTCAGCCAGCTGTGTGGCCCTCGTCACTGTCCGGGGAGGCTGTGGCACTATTAATAATAAAGAATGGCAACCTGGTGGGCGGACGCCTACTCTGCCAGCTGGCTAACTCCTCCGTCCGCAGCGCTGGGGTCCCCTGTGTGTGTGTGTGTGTGTGTGTGTGTGTGTGTGTGTGTGTGTGTGTGTGTGTGTGTGTGTGTGTGTGTGTGTGTGTGTGTGTGTGTGTGTGTGTGTGTGTGTGTGTGTGTGTGTGTGTGTGTGTGTGTGTGCGCGCGCGTGCGTGGCTGTCCTCAGTTTCCGGGTGCCAGTGCCTGCTGCAGTCATCTCCAGTGAGGTGCTGGTTGCCAAGGCTTTGAAAAATGGAAGAGCATGCTAAGAAATTCCACGTGTCTCTGTCTCTCTCTCTCTCTCTGTCTCTGTCTCTCTCTCTCTCTATCTCCATTCACCACCCACACCACCACATTCACCCACCACCCACCCACACAGACACCCATGTCATCCTCTGTCCCTGTCTGCCTCTGTCTGTGACTGCCTTTCTATCCAATGTCGTCTCCTCTCCGTACTCGTGTCTAAATATGGTCTGTCCTGCCCTCTCTCTCTCTCTCTCTCTCTCTCTCTCTCTCTCTCTCTCTCTCTCTCTCTCTCTCTCTCTCTCTCTCTCTCTCTCTCTCTCTCTCTCTCCCTCTCCCTCGCCCCCCCCTCTCTCTCTCACACACACACACACTCACTTCTTCTAGCAGCCTGTCTTTCATTGGTCTCTCCTTCTCTACAGCGTTGAGGAATTAGCTGAGGCTGGTGCTGCTAAGCCTGTATTTGAAACGCTTCAATGAAAGCTCTCTCTACTCTCTGATAGCAGCACACGCACACACACACACACACACACACACACACACACACACACACACACACACACACACACACACACACACGCGCACACGCACACGCACACGCACACGCACACGCACACACACACAGAATGACATATAACTACAGTCCCCCCTCTCTCTCCTACTTCAGTACGATCTATAGATGGTTGTGGCTATATCCTATTCAAGTCAGGATTTCTCATGATGTCTTTTTCATGATGTGTCAGTGTGAATAAGTGTGCATGCGCATGTATGTGCCTGTGCGTGTCTTGGGGTGTGTGTGTGCGTGTGCGTGTGCGTGTGCGTGTGCGTGTGCGTGTGTGTGTGCGTGCGTGTGCGTGCGCATGTGTGAGAGAGACAGAGAGAGAGATGAAGAGAGAGAGAGAGAGCATTGAATAAAGAGACAGATAGATAGCCGGTTATATTTTCTCATAGAATCCCATAAGCCCCTTACCTTTAAACCTGAAACAAGACCAAAAAAGAAAAAGCGAGAGCTGGAATAGGAAAAAAAAGAAAAAGATGAAAGGAGGGAGCAGATCCTGCCGTGAATGCTGTCCTCAATAGGTCCTGTCAGCGTGTCATCAAATTACACGA
>NC_085867.1:35520722-35528222 GCF_034702125.1 Engraulis encrasicolus | reverse complement strand
GTGTGTGTGTGTGTGTGTGTGTGTGTGTGTGTGTGTGTGTGTGTGTGTGTGTGTGTGTGTGTGTGTGTGTGTGTGTGTGTGTGTGTGTGTGTGTGTGTGTCACAGTGTGTGTCACAGTGTGTGTGTGTGTGTGTGTGTGTGTGTGTGTGTTTGTGTCACAGGGTGTGTGTGTGTGTGTGTATTTGAATGTGTGCATGTGTGTGTGTTTGTACGTGTGCATTTGTGGTTTTGCACAACATTGATAAGGATAAACATTTGTGTAATTTCTTTCACTTCAGGTTCAGGACAGGAAAAGGCCATCCCTGATTGACAATGAATTATTTTTCTCATTTGGAGGAAAAAAACCTTTTTAGGTCTTGACAGTTTAAAGGAACAGTCCGCCCTTTTTTATTTCACATATTTGCAGTATTTCCAAGCATTATTCATAAATGTGCATATCATTTTCTTCTCAGTGTTTTCAATACTTAGATTAATTGGTATCAGAATTATTAGCATAGCTTAGCATAATCACTGAAAGTAAATGAGAGCATTAGCATCAAGCCACAAGTGATCACGGGACCGGATTAAATAGCTGTTTTGCACTGTGGTCAATTTCAGCTTTTCTAAAAAGTAGATTAAAGGTACTGTACATTTGGTGATGTTCTGTTTCCCCCCATAGACTTGCATTGCTACGATTAATTTGCCTATACTGTTAAACTAGGCAACGCAAATACAGAGACGAAAAATCCTATATATTCTCATATTTCCCTGGGACTTAACTACATATGAGCAATTTCTTGAAATGAGGTGGACTGTTCCTTTAAGTCGCAATCTTACAGACTGCAATAAATATTTCTAATTTGGTTCACCCCTGATGGTCCTTTGATTTCATGCAGATTGACAGAGGGTTATCATTAAGATGAAGGAAGGATAAAAAAATGCCTCAACGTTAATTCCTTATCTCGTCAGATGGCTTTGCTCTGTACCTTAGATAAGCTCCCGAAAGTCAAGACTTTTTTTTACCAAGCTCATTCCGACGATAGCACGCTGTGTTTTGCTGCGATTCCATCAGGCGAAATGCAAGTCAGCCTGCCAGCCAGTCAACCAGCCAGCTGCCACTGCTGCGCTGTGTGTTTTAACTACGGCCTCCTTGGAGATGTGCATGTCTGGAACAGCCATCCTCCATCACTCCCACACTCGGTCCCGACATGCCCATCGACGTCCTTAAACATACGGAGGAGGGCGTCCGTCCGCAGATAAGGATTACATTGCTTTAGGTTTAAGGCTGACTTGGAGGCGGGGTGAGAAGGGAGGCTTGCAGTTTCGTACACCCAACCATTGCCCACATAGACCTTCCTAGGAATGTATACGGCTCTCACAGGTGTCTGTGTGTTTTATGGTGAAATAACCTCCATTCCCTCGTAGACCTTAAATGGTCCTTTGTGCTCATGGTGAACTACGGTACCCCAAGCCCTCGTACCCCAGCCCTCAGCGAAATAGCCCCACTCTTAAAACAAGAAACTGAGAAAGAAAGGGAAAGAAATTAAGGTGCAAGCAAACAAATAAAAGCATGAACAAAACAACCTCCACCTCCCCCATTGCTTTTCCGCTACAGAACACATTAGTGCATTGCTGCCCACCACTGCACTCTGCGGCATCCTACAAGGGCCTGTTCTGATCATTTTGATCATTTACCTTTTATTGAGTTTCACACACACTATCAAGTAGCAGTTTGATCATTTTAATGTGGTAAAGTTTAATGTTTTATTTCACCCGGAAAGTTTAATGCTTTATTCCGTTCATTGCTCACAAGGACACATTTCTGGCATTACAATGGCATCCCTAAGACTTTTGGAGACCTAGAAGACCGCCCAGGAAGCAAATCCTTAGCCCCGCCTCTGCATCATACTGTACATCGCTCTTCCCAGAGCCGTCTAATAAGAGAGTTGTGACAACCGGGGACCAGGAAGTCGGTTGGTGATGTGAGTCACGTAGATCAAAATATTTCTATTCTCTATTCTATTCTAATATTATATAGCAACTTTCTGTTCGCTGGAGACTAGCACAGAACCATTACATATCAAACAAAGATTAAGTACAAACAAATTGCATTTACCTTTACCACATTTTCTGTGTTCTATGGCCACCTCCTGGAACTAAGTAACTACTTCTATTGGAACTATGGTCAATGGCAATTTACATGTAAAATGCTTGTGAGGCTGCACGAGAGCCGCCGTTGCTGTGGAAAGAGTAGACCACTGAGGTCTATGGGAGTGACATAACTCTCTTATAAGACGGCTCTGGCTCTTCCCCAAAGGACAACCACACCCTAGACAGGTCTCAGCATTTGGTGTCAACCAAGTGCAGAAGGTGTTTTGCCAGTGCAAAGAAAGGTTTGTCACTTTCCTAACCATACACATAACATAGTGCTGTGAGAAACATATAATTGATGGAACATAGTAGGTTACTGCTACTCAAGAGCTGCCCCATCCTAGGCAGGTCTCATGTTCCCTCTGCAGACCAGCAACAGTGTCAGGCTGCTTTAGTTAGATGCCTCTCACACCGATAATTATTTCTGTGAGCTGAGCCGAGCTGAGCTGAGAGCTGAGAGCTGCGGATGATTATCGTTGCCAAGGGAGCCGGTGACACAGGGGTAATCACTCCACTGAAAGGCTCCGACTGTTATCAGATCGCCCCATTCTGCCTCAGCAACACTGGAGGGCCTTGCTCTGCTCTGCAGCATCGGTACCATTATCACCATCAGGTACTGAACAACACAACAGCGACATCAGGGCTGGGTTTTTTTATTGTTGGAACCCCTGCCGATGAAAGAAAATGACAATGAGGTCTACCAGCATCAACAACATTAGGTACACAGTTGCAACAACATCAGGGAGGACTTTTCTAAAGGGCAAATGACAGCAGAGTGAATATTAGGCCTATCAACATCACCAGGCACTCAGCAGCATAAGGTTTTGTAAATTATCCCTCATGCTACATTTCATTTTCGTACAGATGGTCTGGTATAAGATCTATTGACATGTCCTTCATCGGTTGTGATTATACATAACCAATCAACATAGGGAGTGTTTGAGAATAATGACGTCAGTTCTACATTTGAAAGGGTGTTTTTATTGTGAGTTCTGATACCTTTGATTCAATGCATTTGAGGCGGGTATGACTTTAGACACCACTGTTTTCTATGGTTTTCTGCCCGAAACTGGTGGTTGTTTAAACTTGCTTCCTTTCAAACCAGAACTTGTTTGACATGATTGGGGGCTAAGTGTGTAATCAGGCTTGCATCAAAGACAGATTTAATTCTTTCAGTTTTACCACAATACCATAGTTACACCTGTCATTCTCAGCTGTGCAATTGGTCGAGTTCAATGTGAGTGGCTGAAGTGTGTTGTCAGTATAGACGAGGACAGGTTGTTAATTTTTTATTTTTAATGATTTTTAATAAGGAGCATAATTTGAAAACGTGTTGGTGATACCCAGATGGTAGCATAAAGACAGGGGCGAAACATACCAGCTGGCTAGCCTGATTGTCATCGACGCTCAAATCTCTTCGAGACTTGGTCTGACCAAGAGCATAACAATTAACAGTTCCCAAACGACATGTTTGACCTGCCTCCCTTATTTTGCTCATGGTTGTTTGCTTCCTGACAAAGTGAAAGGAGTTCCCATATTTTCGGGAACTCAGAAAGTACTTGCATTGCTCTTGAACTGACTAGTTGCAACGCTGAAGGTGTTGCGCCACTAGGAGGGCGCGGCCTGGCTACCAGCTGGCAAGAGTCAGGTTAAGGAACATCAGCCCTGTGCTACATTTAATTTGGATTGCAGTGTGTAGGCAGGATCTCATAGCCAGGATAATTACACCACAAGAGCCTTGCATCAAGGCAGACTTCAATTGTTTCAGCTTTACCACAATCAACACTTTCAGGAGGAAGCCATTTCCCCATTATAGCACAGCAGGTACCTCTGAAAGGCAAGTGCAGCATTTGTAAATCTCCACCAGAGAAAGCAAATGACAGCAAAAGCTAACATTGAAGATCTGAAGATTATGTTTGCTGTTTACCGACATGAGCAAGTTGGCCTGGGTCTGCTCTGAATACTAATCCTGTTTTAGACGGTGGATGATTTGTTATTTGGCATGATAGACAAAAGCAATGTAGGAGTAATATCTAAGGCCATCGATCATTTGCAGCGCTCTTATGTATTTCGGCTCAATGCAGGGATGTAGAAAGGTTGCTTAATGTGTGCCCCCCCCCCCTCTCTGAGCTATTGTTGTGGTTGACCTTTAGCGGTCAAGGAAAAACACACAAACCAAAAAAAAAAGTCCCATTTCAGTCTGGTTGCAAGTGGACTATCTGAATGGAGACATGGTCTAATGCTTACCTTAAATTGCACACATCATATTTCACCTGGAGGGGCCACTGACTTTTGCAACGCTTCATCTGCAAGGAATTGAGAATACAGAGTAATTCTTTTCACCATCTGTTTTCACTCCCAGTAGATTTTTTCTGATTTATGGTGCCTACCTCCTTTTTCCTTTCTTTTCTCTTCCTTCCTCCCTTTTCCGTCTTTTCTTCTTTCTTTTCTTTTTCTTCCTTTTTTCACTCCGCTTATGCCTGACAAGTTCTCCCCGTTTTCACAAATCATACTTTAATAAGAACAATGGATCACCTGAGCGTGTAGCTAAAAACGCCTTTTTAACGCCTGCAATAGCAGGAGGGGGTCGCGAGAGAAGCAGGCCACACAGAACTCCCCGTCACCAGCCCGAGCACGTGGCAGACCAGGGACGAGCGGGGAAGGGAGGAAAGAGGAAGGGAGGGATAGATTAAAGCAAAAAGGAAGGCAAGTTTGTGGAGGGAGGAGATAAAGAAAGAAAGGCATGGAATGAGTGAATGATCCGAGAGGAAAAGAGAGATGGAGAGAAATGAAATGAGAGATGAAAGGAAAGGAGGGAAAGAGGAAAAGAGATCCAGGGATGGAGGGAGGGAAGAGATATGGAGGGAGGCAACAGCAAGCGGGAAAAGAGGAAGGAAATGAACAGAGAGATGGAGGGAGGGAGAGAGAGACAGGGAGGGGTGCAGGAAGGCAGGGAGGGATGCAGGCAGGCAGGCAGGGAGGATAAACAGCCTAGCACTGGGAAAAATGTAGGTCAGGACACGGAGGCAGGCAAACGCAGGCAGGCAAACGCATGCGGCGGGCAGGAAGGCAGGCGGGCCGTTCTCTCACTCGCTCATTCGCTCGCTCGTTTGGCTCAGTAACGTTTGAGGAACCCAGCCGAGCACGCGCCTCAGCCCCCAAAAATATCACGCTGTGGCGGGAGGCTACTCAGCACCGCGCGCGCCACGCTCCAGGCCCCGTCCCGGGAGACACAAGCAGCTGTTCCGCATCGCTGTCAGCAGGGACGCTTTTACCAATAGGCAAACTAGGCAATCGCCCAGGGCCCCAACAAAACTGCTCCCTGTAGGGGACCCCCCCCCCCCCCAGCGGTTAGCCCAGGCATGGTAAATGCCAGCAAAAACGGCCCATCTCCATGCTTCCCCCAAGTGTGTAGAACCGGCACTGGCTGTCAGGAGGAGAGAGAGACAGAGAAGGGCGATGGGAGAGAGGGAAGTGAGGGGAGAGAGATGTGGGAGAGAGAGAGAGAGAGAGAGAGAGAGAGAGAGAGAGAGAGAGAGAGAGAGAGAGAGAGAGAGAGAGAGAGAGAGAAAAGGAGGGACATTTGGAAGAGAAAGAAAAAAAAAACAGAAATAGGACAACATATTGTCCAACATGTCTGTCATTGGGAACTTAACTTAAAGGTTAGCCTGGCAACAAAAAGGCAAAACAGCATGTACATGGGAGAAAGTCCCCGCCGCAAGATAAGGAAAAAAAAGTGCTGGCAAAACATTTTCTTTTAGTATTTTTGGGGGATAGCAGCGTTTTTGATGTATGGAGCCAGCCGCCAGGGCAGCCTGCTGAGCCATCCTGCTTTGCCAAGATCTTTTTTTTCTCTTTTTCTCTCTCTCCCTCGATCATCACCTTGCAAAATTCCTGTGTGTAACAGTAAGGGGGGGAGGGGTTAAGGAGTGGAGAAGTGGGGAGTTGGAGCGAGGGAACAGCAGAGTAGGATAGCGGAAAGGAGAGATAATGAGAGGTGGGAGAGGAGTGTAGGGATGAACAGGAGAGGAGGGTAGAGGAGAAGAGAGAGAATGGGGGGAACATGAGAGGAGGGTAGAGGAGAGGAGATAGAATGGGGGGAACAGGAGAGGAGAGAGAATGTGGGGGGGGGCAAAGCAGCACAGAGGAGAGTAATGGAGGGATGGGGAGTTGGATGAAGAGAAAAGAAGAGGAGGGGAGAGGAGAGGAGAGAACGGGGGAGGAGAGGAGAGAGAATGGGAGAGAGTGCAAAGCAGCACAGAGGAAAGGAGGGATGGGGAGTTGGATGAAAAGAATAGAAGAGGAGGGGAGAGGAGAGGAGAGAGAATGAGGGGGGAAATGCAGCACATGAGGAGACGAGGGTAGGGATGGAGTGATGAAAAGATGAAGAGAAGAGGAGAATGAGAGGAAAAGAGATCAGCACAGAGGAGAAGAGAGAGTAGAGATGGAGAGTAGAGTGAAGGAATGAAGGGAACAGGAGAGAGGGGGTAAAGGAAAGAAAAGAGGATGAGGAGAAAAAGCTGAAAAAGAGCAAGAAAGAAGAGAGGAGAAAGACGTTGGGGTGAGGAGAGAGCAGGCGAGGAGGGGAGGGGTCGACCAGGAGGAAATGTGAGTGAAAAAAAACACAGGAAGAGAGAAGCAGAGGAGAGGAGAGGAGAGGAGAGGGTAGGAAACGGGGGCGTTTGCAATATTCCTTTCTCTCTCTCTCTCTCTCTCTCTCTCTCTCTCTCTCTCTCTCTCTCTCTGCAGCTGCACATCCTTTCCTGTGGTGTGACTGTGCAGGGAGCATCATCCGTCTGTGGTCAGATAAGGGATGGCAATTTCTACCCACGTTTCGCCGCGATAAACACACACACACCCTTCGCGTTTCATTTAGGCATCCTGTGATTGCGAGGAGGCGAGCCTGGCCCCCGCGATTGCAGACTACCGCCGACAGATGCAAACACGCTTAAACACTCGGCTGCCAGTTGTGATGAAACTGTCAAGGTTGAGTGATTTGTGTGTGTAGTGTGTGTGTGTGTGTGTGTGTGTGTGTGTGTGTGTGTGTGTGTGTGTGTGTGTGTGTGTGTGTGTGTGTGTGTGTGTGTGTGTGTGTGTGTGTGTGTGTGTTTTGTTTGTGTTTTGTGTGTGTGTGTTTGCAGTCGTGCTTCCGCAGGTAATTGGAAGAATTACCAATGCCATGCCAGCTATTTACTTTTATTGATGGAAGCCAAGAAGAAATAATAAAAATGATTGTTCTGGTCTGTGCCTCAAAATCAAAGCCCTGAAAAGTATAATGCAAAAAAAAATCCTGTGTAGTTATGACCTAGTATTTCTGTAATTTGTTTTTCAAACACACACACACACACACACACACACACACACACACAC
>NC_085867.1:35513222-35518222 GCF_034702125.1 Engraulis encrasicolus | reverse complement strand
GTGTGTGTGTGTGTGTGTGTGTGTGTGTGTGTGTGTGTGTGTGTGTGTGTGTGTGTGTGTGTGTGTGTGTGTGTGTGTGTGTGTGTGTGCGCGCACGGGCGAGAGTGCGTGTGTGTGTTCATACGTGCATGCACGCGCATGTGTGTCATGTGTGTGTGTATGCGAGACTCCTTATTCACATACTGTACACACACACACAAACACAGACCCAATCACAAGCATAGGCTACACGCAGCACCACAGAACTTATATAGTATGTGTACAACATCCACATAACACAACTCTGCAGTAGCGTACTGTAGTATTCATTTCTGCTGTCGGACACAAGATGCCCCTCATTTCTGCGGCAGCCCGATCACTAAGCCCCCCACACCCCCCACCCCCACCCCCACCCCCACCCCCACCTCCACCAGCAGATATATATTGATCCGGCCTCTCGTCGCAGGATCGGAGGACAATAATTCAGTGCACAGGTAAATTGGGACAATAACTCAGCCCATTAGTGAATTAGTTTGTTGTTGGTTTTTTTTTTTTTTTTGAAATCGGCCATTGATCCCAGTTCTGGTCCATCCCTCCCCACCTTCTTCCCTCCCACCCCCCGCCTTTGCTGATTGGTCCACGGGACGGCTCGGGCATTTAATTATCAGGGTTTGAGTTTGCTGAGCCGGGCGTTTCGTGAAGGTCAGAGAGCCACGGCGGCCTCTAAATGAAGCAACAAAGGAGGGGGAGAATCCAGTACAAATGAAGTTACGGAGGTCCTCACCCTGCTCGGTGGCCATTGCAAGTGGCAGCCCTATTAGCAGGGCCTGTCCGGAGAGGGGCCTCGGGGCAGGGCAAAGAGGATCATTTTCATAATTTTCTTTCTTCGGAGCCGTGTCAAGAACAAGAGAAAAATGTCCCTCTTGCTCTTGCTCTGTCTCTGTCTCGTTCTCTCGCTCTTGCTTGCTTTCTTTTTCTCTCTCTCTCTCGCTAGCTTTCTTTCTCTCTCTCTCTCTCTCTCTCTCTCTCTCTCTCTCTCTTGCTCCATCTATCTCTCTATGTCTTTTTTCCCACTGTCTGTACCTCTACTTCTGCCTTGACATCTGTCCATGTCTGTCTTTGTCTCTCACTTCTCTTTTTTTCTATTTCTCTCTAGTTCTCTCTATCTATATCTCTCACTCACTCTCTATCCTGTCTTCCTCCCCCTCAAGCTTCCCAGCAGCTCTCAATAGCTGCCGGTGAGAAATATCAAAATGGCAACATGCAAATTCAGACGCAGGCACGCTGACGACGGAGATGCTCCTGGGACTTCTACGCTTCACGCTTGATTGACACTTGTTTTAGATGCTGCTTTGCCTGTCACCACGGCATACTTTTGGAACACTCATCCATCTTCCAGCTATCTCTTGTTGTTGCTTTTCAGCATCTTTATTTTTAATCCAAAATATACCTTCAGAGTGCTAACTCCAAGGCGTGGATGATGCGGGTTATTTTTATCACAAGTTAACGCCAGGCTGAGATGGGAGCCATATGGTGCTTTGCATGATACTCTATTCCTCTCAGATAGACACCTACAAAAAATGGCACATAGAAACACTGTCCTATTCATATTTGTGTGTGTGTGTGTGTGTGTGTGTGTGTGTGCGTGCGTGCGTGCGTGCGTGCGTGCGTGCGTGCGTGCGTGCGTGCGTGCGTGCGTGCGTGCGTGCGTGCGCGTGCGTGTGCGTGCGTGTGTGTGTGTGTGTGTGTGTGTGTGTGTGTGTGTGTGTGTGTGTGTAAAGGTTTGTCCATTTTTCCTATATTTTTTCATGTGCATTTATTTGAGTGTGTGTCTGTGCGTGTGTGTGTGTGTGTATGTGTTTGTGTATCTTTAAGTGCAGAACACTTTAACACACTGTGACATTATAAGAGCTAAAACATGTAATCTCACATCTGAAATACCTACAGAGTTTGTATTTGTGATAACTAATGACAGACTTAATGCCAGTATAGTCTTTGAATATTGAAGTAGGACAACGGCAGACTTATAAAGTTGTGTTTGTGCGAAAATCCAACACTCTGTCCATTATTATTTAAATTTTTTATGTAGTGGGGGAAAGTACAGAGAGATTCCAAGTGCGAGGAGAATTTAGTGGTGGATCGGTGCTTGACCAGCGAGAGCTGGCATGGAGGTCCTTTTGGCCCATCAAAAGTAATTGAATTTATGGAGATGTGGTGGTGTGAGGACACACTGAGCCAGTTCACACAAAAAAGGAAAAGATCAAAAACGCCTTAGCTTTATCCGCTACCACCTCTGCCTAGCTTCACTAGCCCTTGTTGGTGTCCCACTGCTGCCCTGTGGAACACAGTGTTCTAGAATGCTCAATAAGACCCTTCAAAGCTGGATCCCGGACGTGCTCGGAGCCCTGGCGCCTAGGGAACGCTAGTACAAGAAGTCTCTTATTCCGGTGAACACTCTGGAACAAAGGAGAGACTCTGACTAACTGACCAAAGGAGATCGATTAGGGTTTTCTCTTCTATTTTTTTGGTGACAAAGCCCGCCAAGTGAAAGACTTTGTAATCAGTGCAGCTCCCCAAAACAAGCCTAATGCAAATTTCTGAAGTGTCACCCTAAGTACTTTTCGGCCAGCCTCCACATCCTTTAAGAAAATGTGCTGATTGAATGGAACTCTGTGTGAGCGCTGAATGCAGCCCGGCAGGACCGCGGCCATTAAACGCGTCCCTCGGGGGAATTTGTCACATTCAACAGTTTGTCTGGGGACATTCCCCTGTCGTCTTACATTATTACAGATCCAGAGGCGAAAAAGACTGTTTTTCTATTCAAAGTTTTTCGCCCTTTTCTCCTTTTTTTAAGCAACACTTCCTCTTTGTGTTGATTCATCTGCTACAGCCTCTACAATTTATGTTGAGAGTTGCTATTGCTATTTTGCATATTTTGATTGCAATAGTGGAGATAATGCTCCCATTGTATTTGTGTTTTTGTATTGATAAGCAACAGTAACTGTAGCAGAAGCTGGAGCAACACAAGCGATATATAGTAGCAGTAGCCTAGTGCTGTGGTAGTAGTAGTAGTAGTTGTAGTACGCTAAATAGCTGTAGAAGTAGAATAGTAGTGGTAGTAGTACACAGTAAATTTTGCGGTGTTGGTTCAACACTTAAAGAGTTCATTTATGTCCAAATAAGGTCAAATCAACCCTCAAAGTGTTGAATGAACACTGCAGAATTTGCTGTGTAGTAGTAGTAGTAGTAGTAGAAGTGGTAGTAGTAGTAGCATTAGTAGCAGCAGCAGCAGCAGCAGTAGCAGCACCACTGATAATAGTAGCAATAGCAGAAGTACAAAACAGGGTTGCCGTGTTGGTGCAAGTCTAAGAAATACAGTGTAACACTAGTTTTTTATTATTTTATCGGCTGTGACACTATATTATTGTAACACATTTCTGGTGGACATTCTCCATGGTCTTTTTCTGGAGGTCTTTCTTTTCTAGCATCTTCACTACCACAACCTCCGAGGCAATTCACACTCTGAGCCCTGTGGGGAAATGTGTGAACATGATATGAGGCTTGCAAACAGTACTATGTACCCCTTCTGTGATCAGATGAAAAGAAAACAAAACAAAGCAAAGAAATATGGTGAAATGGGAGCAGGATGAGGAAAGCCCAAAAATTCAATTTTGGGTTCATGTTGGTGTTATTATTTCATTTTGCGGGAACCCTGCTGTGCAGTAGTACCAACCTGCCACAGAAATGGAACATACCCATGATGCATGAAAGGTAAATGGATGTACGAAAGGAAATTAATATTACTCCGTTTGTCATTATTTGAGGATGAGTGAAATATATCTGGATCACATTCATTTATTCCATGTTTCCCCACACATTTTGTTCAGAAAAACATTTGCATGGGCTGTCTTGCCTTTATTGTGTAAACGACAGTGAAGATAATGACCAAAAATAGTGAGTGATTGAGTGAGTGAGTCAGTGAGTGAGAGAGAGAGAGAGAGAGAGAGAGAGAGACAGAGAGAGACAGAGGGGGGTAGAGTTAATCAATGACCCAAGCTGGATTCGAACATGAGTCCACATTCAATCCCTTTCTTCATGGTACAGTGCATCATCTTGCTTCACTTCACGTTATTCGCCACAAAAGTTTATGATTCACTGGAAAGTTTCTGCGTTTTTGGGACACTCAGTATTCATGTTTGATCCTACTCCTGCAGTTAGTTAACCCACTCTCTGTTCTGGATTTAACACAGAGCCGTCCTCATGAATAGAAATCTTTATTCTCTTGTGCCTCTGACATATCCATATTAAATATTAATAGTATTTGTGAACATTATTCTGTTAGGGATAGAGGGCATGGTGTGTGTGCGTGTGTGTGTGTGCGAGCGTGCGCGTGCGTGTGTGTGTACTCAGGGCTCCTGGCTGTTCATTTCAAAAGTATGTCACATCATAGAAATGAATGTGCTACCGGATAACCCAACTGGTCTGATCTGAAGTACAGCAAGTAAGTTATAGTAAACCATACGCAATAAGGGAAAGCTAATACAGCCAATACGTTATATATGTGTTTAGTAATGGGCCGCCTCATCAGACTCATATGCATGTGAATAGTAATTGAACGCCGATTTGCGCGTCAGAGTTGGCAGGTACATTCTCAACGTGTCACGCTCCATCAGTGGCGACGCAGTGCCACCAAACCCGATATTGCGTTTGACAGCTATTTACACTAAAACTATCAGCAAACACAGCCCATGACCTCCAGCTGGCAATCTATAGAAAGCCAGACAGCGGATTTAGGTTTCATTAGAGACTGTCAGGGAAAGGGAGGGTGGTGGTGGTGGTGGTGGCTGGGGGTTGGGGTGTCAATAGCTCTGACTGTGCGCACGGCGGTCGTATTACGCGGCGAATGACTACTCGCCTTTCACAAAACTCATTTCAACCTCTGCGGAACGGCACTGTAAATCAGCCCAATGGGCACTTTATTACGGGAGAAGAGGCCCTTTCTCCTCAGCACTGTTTATGTA
>NC_085867.1:35505722-35510722 GCF_034702125.1 Engraulis encrasicolus | reverse complement strand
GATCTATACAGTCTTTAAATCTATATGTGATCTCGTTTTGTTTTTCATATTTTCTTTTTGAAACTGCAAATGTAAACGTGAATCTTTAAATGCTTCTTAGGCGTTAGATTCCTAGAGGCCCTAGGAACAGCTCTTTAAAAGCACCATCTCATGAAGAGCAATGCTCTCCCTAAGGGATACATCCCACCGCATCGATATTATTCAACCTTTTACAAACACTCTCTGCTTGAAGAAATTATTAATTAAGTAGATATGTGAATGCCATACCATGTCTGCAGTTATGATTCTCAGATGTGCTTAACCCTTCCAGCATCCACCATACAGTAGTCCTGTAAAGCACGCTTGTTATAGTGCATTCATAAGGTTAATAGCTGTGCGTTGTAAATGTCACTTAAATGTGCTGGGAAATTGTCTTGCCTTAAGGTTAAACCTGGAATTTCAACACATCGTGACATCAAAGGACTTACAGTGAAGAACTGATTAAGTCAGCTTTTTTTTCAGCTGAAAATATACCAGAGATCAGAACGGAAGGCAGAACAATGTATCAAACAAAATTTGAGGTCAAGTCATGTAAATAATTGTGTTTACCGAGAGTGCTTGTATGTTTTTTGCAGATCATTGCAATTTTCCATCTTATTTGGGTCTAACGTGAAGACTTCCATGTAAAAGTGGTTCTAAAATCAAAAAGGTTGTTCAAGCTGCACCGTCTGTATACAGAACAGTAATTACTGTTGCTGTTGACTTCAAGATGAAAACAGAAATTAAATTCTTAGAAGCATTTTGTTTACTAGATATTGTCATGTTCTATGTGACATTGGATAGTGTGTATATCTCTGTTTTTTTTCCCTTGGGGCAGCAAAATCAAACATGCTCTAAAATACTTGGCTGACCTTCAGTGAAAAATTGTTTGTGCCAACAACACTGTTGTCCTCATCTTACTCCTTCTCATCCCTCTTCCAAAATAAAGTTTACTTTTTGAGCAAGGGGTTGCTTAAAACATGTGGAATAAACCACTGCCAAATGGTTAAAGCAGGGGTTCCCAAACTTTACCATGAGAGGGCCCCCATATACCAGTAGATTCCAGCCTAGACGTGCCACACTATTTTTTTCTGTGCACCCGGTTTCACAACTCGATGAAGTTGGAGCATTCCTAAACCCATTCAAGTACTACAGAAATCACAATACATAGATAGGCCAATTGTAAAGAAGAATGGGAACTGAGCTTGTTTAGCTTAGTTATGGATACACCATAACTAAGCTAAGAAATCCAGTTCCCATTCTTCTTTGGCTACTGAAGTTATTAAGTTTATTAAATTATTCTTTTATTTTGATATATTTTTCCTGCAAACCTGCCACGGCCCACCTGGCATCCCCTCGCGGCCCCCCAGGGGTCCCCGGCCCCCACTTTGAAAACCACTGGGTTAGAGGTTCAACAAGAGGCAATGAGACGTCATCAGACGAAAGTTTACATTAGAAATGGATGTTTCTAACACTGACTTTCAATAAGTCAAACAAATACCATAAAACTTGGCTGTTTGTTAATAAGTCACATTATGGCATTTAGTCACTGGCAAGTACTGCTGCAGTAGGCCTACAGACCACATCATAGAAGAGGAATCTGTCTGATACAAACTCTAATCAGAGGGAAAGGTGTCCAAAGAAGCTGTTAGTGGCTCTTGGGCATAAATCTAGAAGCGCTATACTGATGACATCAAGGCCTCAACAGCTGTCCCTAGTTTCAAATGCAGACTGAAAGTCTAGGATTTTCCATAAATCAGAATTAATGCCTCCGTTGTTCTATCTGTCTGGATTTTCTTCAAGTTTAGTTTTCTCTGTCTAATATTTTAGTCCCTTTACTTAAATTGCTACTCCCTACAGAGACATGAGTTTCAGCGTTCTTGGTTGATTGGTTGACTGTCTATGACCAGAACAAGGCTATGCATAGTGGTATGACATGCGAATACGGTTTCTGTGCGCCTTTTTGAATATATACAATTTGTTGGGTGCGCTCATCTCTTACACGGCTTGTACTTGCATGAACCCAGCATTTTATTTTAATACCCGGAGCATCTTTTACCGTCTTCCAGTACTTCCTGTGTTCTATCTCCCACTTTCATTTTTGTTTTTGGACTGCTACATTCCTAAGGCGCTTATATCCACCACTGTCTCTGAACTGCAACCCGGTACATAAACCTCCCTCTCACCTCATCCTGGTATCTTTCAAGTCCTCCGTTGCCCCGCACCGCGCCGCGCCTGTCTTACCTGCAATGACTTCCCAGCTTATGCAACATCATAACTACGGATCCAGGGCCCGCTGACTGCTTTTACCGGGCCCGGGACAAAAACAATCTGTAATGCTCCCCCACTCAATACATACCATTTAAATGAGCACCCTTTTGAGCACAACCCCTCCATGGGCCTGGGACAATTGACCCCTTTGCCCTCCCCCTCTGTCAACTTCCCTGTAACCCTCATATCCTTTCTCCGTTCGCTGTCGTATAGCTTAGCCTTTTCCTGTGATGTGATGCATTGTTATCCTCTGACAGCCAGCCTCAAATTAGTCGGAGCTAATTATCTTAAAGGAGACCTCATTAGATTATACTGCCATGAATTTGTCATTGCTACTGCAGTGTAGGTGAGGCCAACCCCCCTGCAATGAGGGTAGTGGTGGCAGGCGGGGGGTACAGTTTGTGTGTGTGCGTGTGTGCGTGCGTGCGTGCGTGCGTGCATGTGTGCGTGCGTGAGTGGGTGGGTAGGGGGGGCACCAAATGCCTTTGAGCTCTCAATTACCTAACTGGAGTAGACAGGCAAACACTGACTGTGGAGCAGTCTGTAATTTGTCTGTGTGTTGCTGTCTTGAACGTGGATGTGATGATAGCTGATGTGCCCAGCGCAGTGCTGCTTTGCTGCGCTTCACTAGTGGTACACTCAAAGCAATAACGACGCAAGACGGTGCAAGCGAGCAGCCATTGTTGCGAGCACTGCGCACACTGGGTGTGAAGGTCTGTTGACAGTTGAGAATTGCATTTGACGTAAGCTGAGGAAACCATTGCACACGTCCCCGTTGAGCCAATAGGAAACACTAAACAAAGCTTTGATTTCTCTCTTGCGTCTTAAAACTAGTGTTTCTTCTAGGGCTTCCTATAGGAGTGGGCATTGAAATCAAAGAATGTGTTTCTTTCTATTCTGAGAAAAAGGAAAAATCCAGCTGGAATTGCTTGCTTGTGTTTGTAAGACTCTCTGTCATTTGGTGTCCATTCATTAATAAGGCATGAAAGGGAGAAAGCGTGTGAGACGAAAGCAAGAGTGAGAGAGTGGGGGTTTTCGTCTACAGTAAAACGCTAATTTAATAGCGTAGCTTAGAAAGGCCGTTTTTCAGCCAGGGGGCCTGGCTTCTTAAGTGTAATTACTGATGAAAATGGCCGCCTTATCTTAGCACAGAGACATGAATCCAGGGGAAAGTGGATAATAATGTTCTGTTGGTGACACAGTTGTTTGACTGAGACTGTTTTCGCTTTGACATCCAGCCGTGTCTGCACACACACTGTGTGTGTGCGTGCGTGCGTGTGTGTGTGTGTGTATGAGAGTGTGTGTGTGTGTGTCGTGTGTGTGTCGTGTGTGTGTGTACTGTATTTCTTTGTGTGTATTATTGGTTTTTCTCATTTTTTATTGTGCATGTCACTGGATTATATGAAGCAAAAAAAAAAGAGTACAGAAAAATGACCCCGAACAGGCCTGACAACAGCTGTTTATTTATAGCTGTTTTCGGGCTGTATCAGACACACTCTGTTCCCTAGTTCATACAGGGAGAAAATGCAGACTCAGACAGGATTTTTTATTTTATTTATCTTTTTTTTTAAGACAAAGCCTTTGAAATTGGCCAAGAGGTCTAATTAGAATGTTCATTTTCCTTCATAAACAACCAACACAATCCATCTAGTAACACGGTAATGACAACAGGGAACAGAAATTACCTTTGATTCATGAATGTGACGAATACTAATCTTTTGGATGCTTAGGGTAGATTAATGTCTGTCTTTTGAACAATGATGTAACTTGTTTTTCAAAATGTATACTGTTTTTTTTGCACAATTCAAGTGTGTGTGTGTGTGTGTGTGTGTGTTTGTTGTCTGATTTGTATATCTGTACAGAATAGTTAGACTGTGCAAATGTTAAGTTAACCACTTTGGCAAACACATTTTTCATATTGATTGTATAATAGCACAGAGAGAGAGAGAGAGAGAGAGAGAGAGAGAGAGAGAGAGAGAGAGAGAGAGAGAGAGAGATATATCGCTCTAAAGCTCTTGTGCTTTAGCAACCTGGTGTCACAACGTATCGCGCGGCAGCTTCCTAACCTTGTCTGGGCGTATCACAACAGCAATTAGTCTGCATAAACACCCGAGCGGAGCTGAGCGGTCGCAGCCAGCAGTAATAGATTTCCATCTGTGAAAAGGGCAACTGCCCTCGTTAGGAGGCAGACCCGGCTCTGGCCGTGGTGTAGGGCCAAAGTGCCCCAGAAAAGGGTAAACAGCTGGGGGTGGGATGGGAAGGTGGATGGGGTGGAGTAAGGGTTGGGATAAAAGAATGCATTTTATTTACAGAAGTGTACAAAAAACAACAAACACACAGTGACGATCAAGCAAACAAAAAATACATTTCATAAAGGAATATTTTCACATTTTCGCATTTTAGGCAAAATCAATGTGACCACAGTATGACTTCTATAATGGAAATCAGTCTTAATATATTTTTTTTGCCTTCCCTTTGTCCTTTCTTTCCTCTGTATTTCTCCATATCTCTCTCTCTCTCTCTCTCTCTCTCTCTCTCTCTCTGTGTCTCTTGCTCCCTCCCTCTCACTCCCTCTCTCTCTCTCTCTCTCTCTATCTCTCGCTCCCTCCCTCTCTCGCGCGCGCTCTCTCTCTCTCTCTCTCTCCACCTCTCTCTCTCTCTCTCTCTCTCTCTCTCTCTCTCTCTCTCCATCTCTCTCTCTCCATCCCTCC
>NC_085867.1:35495722-35500722 GCF_034702125.1 Engraulis encrasicolus | reverse complement strand
GTACAAAAACACTTAGAAATTATTTTGAGTATGTTTATAACTATTTTAACATGTTTATAGTGAAGTCATTTGGGGGCACGGTTTTGTAATATGTGCAGGGTTTTGTGATGGTGCCCCCCTCTTGGGTGCCGCCCCGGGCAATTGCCAGTCTGCCCGCCCCTAGCACCGCCCCTGTAAAGAGGTGAACTGTAGAGAAACACGGTGGGAGAGATGGAGGGAGGAAGGGCATCGAAGACTGGAAAAGATGGTGAATGGGGAACATGAAGAAAAGAGAAGGAGCAGGAAAGAGAGAGGTAAAGATAAAGGAAGAACGGTAGAGACGGAAGGAGCTGGAGAGAGAGGAGGAATTCTGTCCGTTTGTCACCTCAAGCAGACAGAGGCATCGAATTCAGCCATCAATGCAGGATATCGCCTTGCTTGTGACAAGACAATTAAATCTCTTGTCGATACAGACGTGCAATACACTGCACTTCTCATTAAAAATTTAATCAGAAAATCTGCCTTCACATCTGTCAGACATATGCACAACTGTCAGAGCGAGGAGACCAGCCCATCCGTCAAGCGTCCTGTAGAGGAACGAGCATTTCTCCTTTCCGTCATAATGCTCCCAGTCTAATTTCCATGTTCAGAGCTTTTTTTTTTTTTGCTTCCATGACTTGTCTTGATTTAAGTAAACCAGACACATGCGTTAGTCAGAAAGCATGTTTTTTATTTTTTATTTTTTTTATTCTTCAAGTTCGTATCAGGCCACGGAGGGAGACTCAGAAGAGACAGAGATCTCATTCCCCAGTAGCCGTTTCTGCTTGTGGGAACAGCTTACTGTCATTGCCACTGATGGTATGATGCCGTAGAGGAGAAAGGCATGCACTTACTAGTGTAATTTACACAGTGTGACATATAGGCATCCTTTTTATGTTTAGCAAATGTCATTTTTGTTATGTCATGTTATGTCATTTAGTACATTTAAAGGTGGTCAATAAGTAGGGAAGAGCAGAGTGGTATAATGACGCACAAGTACAACAGTTGTAACAATTGAAACTTACTGTATGTTCCGTCCAGATACAGACACCTTATAATATACAATAACATGTTTGGAAGTAAACACGTAGAGTAGCAGCAACCATACGAGTGTTAAACTTGACAGCAAAATGGACTGTGTGCTGAATGCAACCTTTATCTGCATCTTACCATCTGTCTCTTTCCCTGCCCGAGGTAAAAAAAAATCACAAGAATGCACAATACATATGTCCAAAACCAAATGGGCACAACTGAAAAAAATAACAAAATCCAAGCAAACAACCTAAAAGAAAATAAACAAAAACAAAGCAACGAAAACAAACACCACATGGTTCGGATCTCCTGGGGGCTCCCTTTGTCTCTGCGACTCAGGCAGACGAAGCTGGATGGGATTCGGGCCGGTGTGGCCCCAGAATGAAGGTAGCGATAGATGACAACTCAGCCCCCCCCCAAGGCTTCACTAGAGCCCTGAGATTAAGTGGACAGCTCCTGCCGCAACCTGCCAGCTAGCCAGCCAGCCAGCCAGGAAAGGGAGGAAGGAAGCCACAAGCAGCTAGCTACTGCCAGCGATGACGGGCCCACACACCACCGAGCCCAAGCCTAAGCCTGAGACTGAGCCTAGCCCACACTTACCTGATGCCTTTCAGGCTTTTTTCCCCCTCTTTCTAATAAGAAGCCGGGCTCAATCTACAAGGAGCTACTACTCTCTAAGGGTTGAATTAATGCTGCATTTGCGGACAGCTCCTACCGCAACCTGCCAGCCACCCAGCCAGGCAGGCAGGAAGGAGGCCACAAGAAGCTACTGACAGCAATGATGGGCCCGCACACCGATCCCAAGCTTAAGCCAGAGTCTAAGCCTAGCCCAGAATTATGTGAAGTCTTTCACGCTTTTTCTTGTTTTATTCTTAGTCAGAGGCAAGGGGGCTTGATTTCAAATTTTCATTGACATTGACATATTCGAATCAAAAACACACAAAACACATACACGCACGCACGCACGCGCACACACACATGCACGCACCTACACACATTCACACACACACAACACAACACACAACACATTCGCTATCACATTCACATTCACATGCACCGGGCTTCCTGAAGGGAATTAGTGGAAAGGTCAGAATCACTTTGAAGAGGACGCAGGAGGCAGACTTACAATTTCCTGCCAGGCAGCTGGAGAGAGACGGAAGAATAATTAAACAACTTGCCTTGCCATTCAAAGCTAGCCTGGTCCTGACCATCCCATAATACTACCATTTCATTTCGTATTCATGGTCTGGAGGTTGTTTGATCTGACGAGATTGCAGGAAGCGGGGAGGACATTTTCGGAAAAATCGGGATAAGTTGTTGAACAAACATGTCTGACGTCTATCTTTGGCGATGTAGGGCCATTTAACAGACATGTCTGACAGGACATCATACCGTAGGATAAAATTACAATGTAGGACCGTTTTTTAAGAACACTGGTCAAATTTTACCGCTCAACATCGCTCCACAGAAAACAGTTACCAGACGTAGTGCGGAGCCAAGTCTCTTTGGATGGTGCGTGAGGCTAATTCAAAGCGGCATACTTTGATATGTTGTTCTTTTGAAGTGATAATATTAAAACATGTTGAAAGCAAGCACAATTTTGATTTGCAATTAAATATTGTCTTTAAAATTTTACATTTACTTTTTAACCCATTTTACACAATTTGTGTCTATCTCTTGTGAAAGAAACAAGAGTAGCTCTTTGTTTCCATTCACTATCCACAGAGGGAATATGTTTTCTTTGTGTAACTGGATGGAAAGGTGTTTGCATCAAGCGTAGGCAGTGTTTCTTTGAGTGTGTGTGTATGTCTTTGTGTGTGTGTGTGTGTGTGTGTGTGCGTGTGCGTGTGCGTGTGCGTGTGCGTGTGCGTGCATGTGTGTGTCTCTATCTGTGCGTAGCGGTATATGTTTGTGCACATGCGTTTCTATGTGTGTGTGTGTGTGTTTGCGTGTGTCTGTGCGTGTTTGTGTGTGTATGCATGTTTGTGTGTATGTGTGTGCGTGTATGTTTTGTATGTGTGTTGTGGCCAAGACAGGAGGCGGGAGGTGTGCTGATTGCATAAAGCACATTAAGGGCCTAAAGAGCCGACTTGAATGTGGGCGGCCGGAAGGAAGGTCCACGTAACCTGCATGAAGAGGTGTGCCATGCATTAGTCAGACGCTGCACTCAATGCACTGTGTGTGTGTGTGCGTGCGTGTGTGTGTGTGTGTGTTTTTGACGCTGTGTGTATGTGTATGTGAGAAGTGACGCTCTCTACCACGACCATTGTTGGGAGCCTCTTGTATCTCGAGCTCGAGCACTTCTCTTTTTTTACAGATGCAAAATCCAATATAAATGCAAATCTCCCTATTAATGCATTTCTGCGGCTCTGAATGAACATTGTGACTCAATCAGACCGGGACAATGGGCAGGTATTATTCGGACGGTGTTTATGAAGAAGATATGCCGCAGTGTGTCCGTCCGTCTGTCTGTTGATCAAGAGTCTTATGTGTGGGCGCGGGTTGATGAAGGAAGCTTTTGGTCCATGTGATGATGAGCCACCGCGTGACCCTTCCACTGTGGCCCAGTACATCAAATAGGGACTCACAATGTGGTCTGGACATTATTGCTGAGGGAAACGTTTGGCGTACTTTTGCATACTAAATGGACACTGTCCTTGTATCAAAAACCCCAGTCGGAGTTTTTACACAAGACTGAAACTTTGAAATACAAAGATGTAAATCCTCTAGGCTAGGGTGACACTTTATTTTATTTTTATTTTATCCGGTGCATCTCTAGTTGAAACCCCAGTCTGAGTTCTTAAGACCAAAAGAAAGTGAAGTTTGACATGCAGATTTCATTATGATTTCTTTGAAATAAATAGCGTGTTAGTAACCTGAGGTGAAGTTTGGCAAATTCCAGTCCGTCCAAGGCCTGGCATTCGATTTCTTTGACGTGGAACACACTGAATTTCCACACACACGCAAAGTTGCAGAAATTGTTCTTCTCAACAAATGCTTACACGTCAGAAACCTGGAAACTGTCGACGGGGAAAAAATGCTGCCATGGTCAAAACATTAAAAGAGCCTTGGTCAATAAATCAAAAAAAAAAAAAAAACCCTCTCTCGTCAGGCACCATCCAGTAAATTCAACAGGTGTCAATTTTCCCAGAAATCTTTGCTGCTCTCGACAAACAACTCTTGTCACTGGAAGCTCAGCACTTTTGGACTCTGGCGTCTGAAGAGATATTTCATTGAGATTGGAGACAGCCAAGGAAGCCCTCAATCTCCTTTCCCTCACAAATCAAAGCCCCAGACATATTTACTTCACAAGGCAATCAAGTGACTCTTCTTCAAGTGAAATTGCAATGGTGGCAGTGTGGTGTGTGTGTGTGTGTGTGTGTGTGTGTGTGTGTGTGCGTGTGCGTGTGCGTGTGCGTGTGCGTGTGCGTGTGGCGTGTGTGTGTGTGTGTGTGTGTGTGTGTGTGTGTGTGTGTGTGTGTGTGTGTGTGTGTGTGTGTGTATGGGTGTGTGTGTGTGTGTGTGTGTGTGTGTGTGTGTGTGTGTGTGTGTGTGTGTGTGTGCATTGTCGGTTTTTGGGAAGATGCAGCAGCTGGGCCCTGAGTTTTTTTTTTTTTTGTCAAATCCTTTTCTTACAGGATTACAGTGTTCGGCTCAACTCTTGTTGCCTCCCTCAGCAGAGCACGCTTCAGTTTGAAAAATCGCCTTCTCTCCAGAACGCCTCTCCACACAAACTCAAAGTCAAACTAACTGTAGCCTACTGTAGCGAAATGCACTTTTTCATTTCTCAGTGACTCGCTCACTTGTCAGAAACTTGACTTGTCAGTTTTTTCCCTCTTCCCTCCCTCCCTCTCTCTCTCTCGGCCTTGATGATTGCCGAGAAGAAGCTCTTGATGTTTTCCATGTAAATCCCAGCGAGAGTAATTGCATTTTTGTTTATTCATTACTTA
>NC_085867.1:35475722-35480722 GCF_034702125.1 Engraulis encrasicolus | reverse complement strand
AGAAGTTGCCTCCTCCACCCAACCATCCGGCGCACAGAGCTCTGCCATAGCAGGATTGATAATGATGGCCAGAGCACAGCAGTGCTTGGGTTGCCTATTGGTTTTTTTTCCGGAATACTGCCGCCCATTAGATAAAAACGATCCTGTTATGAACCTGAGTTTAGTAGCCCAGATGTCGCACAGTGACCGAGGCAGCCTGCAAACAGTTTGAAGCTCAAAGTGGCTGTATCAAGTTAGAAAGTAGCATAACTGTTGCTTGGTAACCTTTTGAATTATGAGAGTTCCACGAACTATCTTTCTTTGCACACGCTATAAAATGGCAATAAACCCGTTTCTATAAATTACTGCTTAACTATTTATGCCTTCTAATGTTGGCAAAGGCCGTATAATTAGCGGGATAATGTAGGCCTTTTGTCCACACGTGACTATCGGAAAATATTTCCCTTCGGATCGGAATAACACGTCGGGGAGTGTTATTCGCCCCGTCTGGAAATATTTTCCTATAGTCACGTGTGGACAATACATTATCCCTTACATAGTCCTCCTTTAACCCTTGCATGCTGTTCGTGTTTTTGCCACGTATAGATATTTGGGACCACAGGACCCAGGCCTATAGAAATATCATAAAAAATGATCCTGTGCACCTTCATGTTCCCTTCATCCTGTTTGTGAATTTCTGTTTAACCCCTTAGCACAGCACAATGGCTCTCTGTAATGTCATGGTGAATAGGGTTGCCGGCGACCCCTGCTGCAGTAAGAGGCTACGTTTTGAGATGCAAAGATAGAAAGATAAAGAGACTATGAAGAAAGTGAGCAAACTCAATTCAAGCTCTCGTATTTAGCCACTAATGCACTTCTCACTCAAGGTAGCAATATTGATGCACAGCTGGAGGACTCCATAATATCTGCACTCCTTTTATCACGTATGTCACCCTCTGGCTTGTCTGCTCAACAGGTGATCAGTATTGTATCAAACAGTTAAACAAATATTGATTTATAAGCCCCCCAAATGCAAATGCTCTTTAATAGAACTGTCACTCTGCCAGAGTTGCTCAATGTGAAAGTTTTCCTCTAGCAAAATAAAAAAATGAAAACTGGTCCCACAGACCCAAACACCTTAGAAGGGTGAAATTATGTCCACATCTTTTACTTACTCTATTCGTATCTTGAAATGAGCAAGGTGGTTCCAAGGAATTTTGCACTCAAATACCCCACTTCTTTCCACCTAACCCAGATTAGTGGAAGCTAATTGACTCAATTCTTCATTCAGGTAAGAGTTCAGTCACCTGTGAAATCACCTGTCCTAACTGCTAAGACAGAAGTAGTTGATCTGAATATGTGGTATTGGATTGCTCCCTATGAAACCTGATGACCCATTACCGATTCATTTTACCCGTGCCCAACTTCTCCATGGTGAACCGTTCGATCACTCATTGTATCATTGCACCCATTCCATGAGAGTGTGTAAGATTGAAGCATGGGTAATAATTTAGTCTGTCTTTTTTTACTATTGCAATCTGTAGTAAAAGTACCTCCAGTTTCAGTAGACTAGTTTAAGGATCACCACCAGTATTTCTACACTAATTTCTGTCCAAGAGGTAGCCTGGGTCTCTCACCAAGCTCTTAGATATGTAGCCAGGCAGTTACAGAGCTCATAGGCAAAGCTATTAGTCTGTCCAATGACATACTTCCTGACTTCTTGTAAATGACTTCAACCAGCCAGTGTGCATTAAAATGCCTCTGTGTTCTGCTGGATGAATCTACAACCAGTCAGACCATTCAATACGATTGCATATGCATGGTCAGAGATAGAAACCCCGATGAATGTTGCTCACTTATTTGTGTCATGGCTTTGAACCCAATGGCTGTATGTCTTATAGCATGACCCACTTTAATTGCACCAGAATGAGGAAGTGTTCCTCACTGGCAACCAAAAGGCAAAGATACTAGGAAAGAAATACCCTGCTTGCCCAGAATTTCTTGATCAAAGAATACAAGTGTCAGCTAAGTGTAGTGTAATAAGAAGAACTCATAATAGGCATTCTGACTAGAGTGTAGTATCGCATGCATAATGAATGGTGAAACTTTAACTATTATTATTATTATTATTAGTAGTAGTATTATTACTATTATTATAGACATATAATATTATAGGGGACATTACATTCTGCAGCTTTGTAGAACAATGTCATGATCCTGCTTTTTTCCCAAAGTATTTCTGCTCTGATTAACATTGGGGAATGACAAAACTCCTCTGAGGAAAGTCACCTTCTCTCTCTCTGTCTCTCTGTCTCTGTCTCTGTCTCTGTCTCTGTCTCTGTCTCTGTCTCTGTCTCTGTCTCTGTCTCTCTCTCTCTCTCTCTCTCTCTCTCTCTCTCTCTCTCTCTCTCTCTCTCTCTCTCTCTCTCTCTCTCTCTCTCTCTCTCTCTCTCTCTTACCTTCTCTGTATTAAATATATTCTTTCCCTCTCTTGGTCTCTCTATCTTGTTCTTTCTTTCTGTGCTAGAGAGAGACATGACTTCTAAACGACCCCATAGTGCTATTGACCCCAAGCTGTCCATTCTTCCCCATTCATGACCCAGGAAAATCCCCACCCTCCCATGAACCCGTCTCTCATCACCTCTCTTCACACCTCTCCTTTCTCCCTGTGCCTTTTCTCTTCCCCCGTCCCCCTCCTCTCTCTCTCTCTCTCTCTCTCTCTCTCTCTCTCTCTCTCTCTCTCTCTCTCTCTCTCTCTCTCTCTCTCTCTCTCTCTCTCTCTCTCTCTCTCTCTCTCTCCCACTCTCTCCTCACCTTTCTCACTGTTCTAATCACTCTCTTCAACCTTTCCCTCCTCTTTCCTGGCCTTTTTTTCCTGTAATCTCTGTCTCCTCTAGCCAACTACTCTGCCTTTTATCTATCCTTAGAAGCAGACTGTCTTTTATTCCCTACTCTGCTCTAGCTCTCTCTTGTTCTACTCTCATTTCTCTTCTCTTCTCCTCTCTTCTCCTCTCTTCTCCTCTCTTCATCTCTCCTCTCCTCTCCTCTCCTCTCCTCTCCTCTCCTCTCCTCTTCTTAACCCTTCTTTCTCCTCTCCATTGTTCCTATCTGCTCTGACCCACTCTATGATCTTCTAATCTCCCACCATCTCTATTCTTCTTCTCTTTCCACTTCTTTCCTCCTCTCCTCTCATCTCCTCTCCTCTCCTGTTCTAGCCTACTCTCCCATCTCCTCTCCTCTCCTCTCCCATCTCCTCTCCTCTCCTGTTCTACCCTACTCTCCTCTCCTCTCCTCTCCTCTCCTCTCCTCTCCCCTCCTCTCTTCTCCTCTCCTCTCCTCTCCTCTCCTCTCCTCTCCTCTCCTCTTCTGTTCTAGCCTACTCTCCCATCTCCTCTCCTCTCCTCTCCCATCTCCTCTCCTCTCCTCTCCCCTCCTCTCCTCTCCTCTCCTCTCCTCTCCTCTCCTCTCCTCTCCTGTTCTCTCCTCCTCTCTCCTCTCCTCTCCTCTCCTCTCCTCTCCCCTCCTCTCCTCTCCTCTCCTCTCCTGTTCTAGCCTACTCTCCCATCTCCTCTCCTCTCCTCTCCCATCTCCTCTCCTCTCCTCTCCCCTCCTCTCCTCTCCTGTTCTAGCCTACTCTCCCATCTCCTCTCCTCTCCTCTCCTCTCCTCTCCTCTTCTCCCTCTCCTCTCCTCTCCTCTCCTCTCCTCTCCTCTCCAGTCTGACTGTGCCGTGGGGCCTACTGCAATGACAGTGTGGCCAGATGGACTCTGCAGGCATCACACGCATCTCATGGTGGCACATATTGGAACAGTTGTCACTGTGATCCACAGAGAGAGAGAGAGAGAGAGAGAGAGAGAGAGAGAGAGAGAGAGAGAGAGAGAGAGAGAGAGAGAGAGATAGAGAGACACACACAGAGAGAGAGAGAGAGATAGAGACACAGACAGAGAGACAGACACATGGCATGCAAGAGATATATGGAGTGAGAGAGGCAAATAGAACAAATGAGAGAAGAGGAGAGAGGGGTTGGGAATAGAGTGAGAGTGAGAGTGAGAGACGCTCAAGAGAAGAAAACAATTATCACAACTGCCACACACGCACACACACACACAAACACACACACACACACACACACACACACACACACACACACACACACACACACACACACACACACACACACACACACACACACACACACACACACACACACACACACACACACACAGAGTAGCGGGAGTTGGAATGCATTGTGTTGTTTACTGTGACCCTATCTGCCTCAGCCCCTGTGACTCACGCAGCATTACTGAGATAACTGGCTATGGTAATGCATAATCAGTTTAGCCAAGCATGGCCGCACCATGGCAAACAAGGAAGCCGACAGAGAGGGGACAAAGGGGGCCGTGGTCCCAGGGCCCAAATAATGGGGGGGGATTGGAACCCATTACATTGTATTTATCCGGTGGCGGTCCCTTTCAGATGACTTTATCCCGGGCCCGGCCAAAGCAGTCCACGGATCTGATGGCAGTTGTTCCCCTATTGATACCTTTCAGCAGAGCAGTTTAGTAGGGTAAACAGCACATACTGTTAGCAAAGAAAAGCGGAGGCATTCTGAGATTTCAGAAAGAAAATATTTTAAAAAGCCTTTAATTTAACATGGCAATTCTGTTTAAAAACACATGGGCATTGCGGCGGCACAGATGAGCATTACATTACATGACATTGCACTTAGCTGAAGCTTTCATTTATTCAAAGCGACTTACAGTTATTATTTGTCAGGGTATTGGTTACAGTCCCTGGAGCAATGTGGGGTTAGGTGCCTTGCTCAAGGGCTGTTCAGCCATGGATGGAGATGTAGGGAGAGGTCAGGGGGGATTCGGACTTGCAACCCCTAGATCAGGGGTCCCCAACTTTTCTGGGTCTGAGGGCTACCGAGGTCTACCCGGGGGCTACCGTGGGCTACCAAGGGCTACCCGAGGCCTACTTTTGTTCAAAATCCTCTACTGATGTCTTGACATCATTCC
>NC_085867.1:35468222-35470722 GCF_034702125.1 Engraulis encrasicolus | reverse complement strand
CGAGTTTTTTTTTTCAAAAAGTGTCCCTGTATTAAAAAGTGCTGCCATGTACGTAGTTCTACCAGAGGTCTGTGCCAAGCTTGGCGTTCCATCACCGTGGAGGCCACATTTCTCACTTTGATTTGACAATTCTGAGAGAGAGAGAGAGAGAGAGAGAGAGCGAGAGGGAGAGAGAGAGAGAGAGAAAGAGCAGATGCATCGCAGCAGTGCGAAAACACCCCCCTGCTCCCCCAGGCTTTACTACAGGCCTCGCCATTATTGGATCCCAATCTCTCTGCAAGTACAGGCTCTATCTGCCAGCACTGTCTACTGAGACAGGGTGGGAACGCTGCCACACAGACACGCAGAGAGAGACAGACAGAACACTGCCACACAGACACACAGACAGGCAGACAGAACACTGCCACACAGACACACAGACAGAGACAGACAGAACACTGCCACACAGACACACAGACAGAGACAGACAGTACACTGCCACACAGACACACAGACAGAGACAGACAGAACACTGCCACACAGACACACAGACAGATAGACAGACAGAACACTGCCACACAGACACACAGACAGAGACAGACAGAACACTGCCACACAGACACACAGAGAGAGACAGACAGAACACTGCCACACAGACACACAGACAGAGACAGACAGAACACTGCCACACAGACACACAGACAGGCAGACAGAACACTGCCACACAGACACACAGACAGACAGACAGAATACTGCCACACAGACACACAGACAGAGACAGACAGAACACTGCCACATAGACACACAGACAGATAGACAGACAGAACACTGCCACACAGACACACAGACAGGCAGACAGAACACTGCCACACAGACACACAGACAGACAGACAGACAGACAGAATACTGCCACACAGACACACAGACAGAGGCAGACAGAACACTGCCACACAGACACACTGACAGGCAGACAGACAGAACACGGCCACACAGACAGACAGACAGATAGAACACTGCCACATAGAAACACAGACAGACAGACAGACAGACAGACAGACAACTGCCACACAGACACACAGACAGATAGACAGACAGAACACTGCCACAGACACGCAGACAGATAAACAGATAGAACACTGCCACACAGCCAGAGACAGATAGACAGACACTGCCACACAAACACAGCCAAATAGACAGACAGAATACTGCCACACAGACACATAGTCAGATAGACAGACAGAACACAGCCACACAGACACATAGACAGATAGACAGATAGACAGATAGACAGACAGAGAGACAAATAAACAATCACACAGACAGGGACTTTCCAAGGGGTAGGCCAGCCGGGCAATAACCCATGGCACTGAAGAGGGGGAGGCACCACCGCGAAACTCTGCCGCCAACAGCATCACGCAAATTGTTATGAGCAATGATATTAAATAGTTATAAAGATATCAAAAATCGTTTGTGAAATTGTAATTATTTCTACACTATTGCCACACTATTGTAACAATAGCATTAACAGTAGTGGCTTTTGACAGCTATTATAAGCATTTTTCGTCAATTTTTCCCCGGGGGCTGGACAGCAGAGAAAGGTGGCGGGGTGCCTGGGGGGGCAAAACTCATTGTAGGACCGCCACTGCACACAGACAGGCATGCAGTCAGACAGAGATGGGGTTAGGAGAGAAAAAAGGGATAGAGAGTGGTAGTACTAGAGAGGGAGAGAGAGAGAGGGATGGTGGTGACGTGGAAGGGTTGTGAAATCTGGTAAGAAGCGGTGAGATGGGGTGGTTGGAAGGGATTTGGCACCGAGATATCAAGAGGGATGAGGAAAACGACAGAATGAGAGAAAGATATATGAACACACTGGGAGAAAACGATAGACGGAAAAGAGAAGGAAATATATGAAGTTGGAGACATTGAAAAAAGAGAGGGAAGGAGAGTAACAAGAAGGAAAAGATAGAAAGAGGCTAGAGACAAACAGAGAAAGCAATAGAAACAATGACAGAGAGAAAAAAATATGGTGAAAGAGCAAGAGAGACAGGGTAAAATGGAGGGAGAGCCTGTTCGTGATAGAGGGAGAGAGAGAAAGAGAGAGCAAACTTCATACTAATATCAGTTCCAGGCATAATAGCAAGATGATGGAGCAACTCCAACAAAACAGATGTTGTTGTTGCGGGCAATAGCAGATAGATATGCATTTGAGTGGGCTGCAGGGTAGAGCGATACACACAAACACACGCGCACACGCACACACACACACACACGCACACGCGCACACGCACACACACACACACACACACACACACACACACACACACACACACACACACACACACGCACACGCGCACACGCACACGCACACGCACACGCACACACACACACACACAGAGACTGTCTGGGGCTGAGTTGATTGCCGGAGCCCTTCAGCGGAGAGGATTACCTGCGCAACCCCCTTTTTAATGTCAGCAGCACTTTTAATGGGACAGACAAATCTCTGTGGGTGAAATTGCTTTTT
>NC_085867.1:35458222-35463222 GCF_034702125.1 Engraulis encrasicolus | reverse complement strand
ATCTTCAGATTGCAAATGAGATGCATATGCTTCCTGTGTATATTATGTCAGGCTTATAACCTAATGGTAAGAAGATGAAATAGGTCAACGTAAGCTTCTACTGGTACTCGCAGTGTCTGAAAAAGATCATGTACACATCTTCTCATCTTGTTTGTGCTGTGAAATACATATGCTTTATGCATAGATGAGATGAAATGGGCATATAAGTACGTCAATAAAACATGGCACATGAGAGGGCAAGGGAAGGGATGTGCTAAATGTGTAAAAAAAAACCAAAGTACAAAAATCCACTGGATTGATGTTACAACCTGCTCAACAGATGCCCATCACTGCTAAACTGATGTAACAACCTGTTAAACTGATGTAAAAATCTGTTAATATTCTGTCTGAAGATGTTCTGTCCGATCCTCTCCTGCTTAGTTAATATTGGGGTCCGCTAAGGAGAGAAGGTTGCTGTGCCCTGACTCCTGGTGTCTCCAGGTTGAGGCTCTTGAGGTGGTGAGGCAGCTGCCTGCTCCTGCTCCTGGAATACTAAGTGGTGTCACTCCGTAGGGATTCATGGGTAGACTTGGGGACAGGCCAGCAGACCGGGGGGACAAAAAGGTATGGTGTCCGGGCCCAGGGAGATAGGGGGGCCAGAATTGGGTCCCCATTACATTGTATGTATTGCGTAGGGGGCCCTTTCAGATGACATTGTCCCGGGCCCAGCAAATGCTGTTAGCGGCCCTGCTTGGGGACTAGGGGCAGACAACCCTGCAGTCACTTAGGTTCCACCTTGATTGCTCCAGCCATTCACAAAAAAACCCAAACACCCCTCATTAGTAGTCCTCTTTGGCCAGCTTAATGAACTCATTAGCCAAACCATCTGTTTTTAAGGGCACAGGTAGAGGCGAGAGATTGGTGGCAGGGCTGGTGTTCTCTCTACAGGGACCATGCTTCTTCACCTTTTCTGTTTTTGGGAAGAGGTGGTGCCCATCCGGTTTGTCCTGTTAGCCACTATTGTCAGTCTGTAACACCTTCTTTGAAGCTGTCTACATGTGCCGTTTATTTTTTTTTAGAATGTGACACACAACATGAATGTCGTTGGTGCACCACTTCAATTGTGTTTGAAGACATTGTCAAAAAGTGTCACTCAGTTTTTGAACTCTCTGTTCCAAGATTGGGTTGTTACTATGCAAGTGTCAATATACAATGCATGAGTGTTCATGATAGTGTATGTATTGTCTCGTTTTATCATTTTTTAACACAGTATGTAGACACTTCCAACTAAAATGTTACTTGGCACAGAATAAGGATTTGTCAATTCATCCATGTGGTCCCCTTCGTGTTGTTCAGCTCCACACAACACTAAGCCTGTTTGTAATGTGATTTATTTTCAATGTGGCAAATCTCTCCGGATGGCCAGATTAAACCAGGACGGTGAATTTTATTATTTCTGTTGATTTTTTTTTTCTGGATGAATAACACCGGGATGGAGTTTGTTAGATGAATAATGTTGGCCCTGGTAATGACACATACATATTTATTTGGTTTTGCAGCAGCATCAACAATAAACTATCTCTGGGAGAAAGAGGAAGGGATGGAGAGTGGGAACGGTGGAGAGAGAGAGAGAACGAGGGAGAACGAATGAAAAGGGCCTTTGCTGGATATTCATTCAGAATGTGCCTGTGAATTAATCAAGAGTATGAGAGTCCTCATGTTTGTCCTACTTCACCGCTTCACAGAGATTACAGGGGCAGAAAGACAGATTTTTTTTTTCTCTCCCATGAATCGCAAAAACCGCGAATGGAAAATCAATCATAATGAACACTGTCCACGCGCCCATGCATGCAGCGTGGTCATTTGGGCCTTGCAAGATTATAGATTTTAGATGGCAGAATACCCGGAGTAAAACGTATAATGGAATAACGGTCACACTCAGACATGGGCTTTAAAATGCCGCATGTCGATTCTGCCCACACGGCTGATGGTCGTTCTCTCTGTGTGTCTCTCCACGGGCAAGTGGTCATGCTCTGCTTGTGGCTAGGCTGGACTGGGCTGTGCTGGGGGTGGGAGAGCATGAAGGATAGCAATCTGTCTGAAATGGGTATGGAGGTATGGGGATGGTGGGTGGGGGGGGGCAATAGAAAGGGAATGGGAAAACAGGTGGAGGGGTATGTGGAAGGTAATGGGATGTGGAGGGTTTAAAGTGAAGGGGTTGGGACCTTGGAGCAATGACAGGCAGCAGTCCTACTCTTGGCCCCAGTATCATCAAGACGGTTTGTTCCAACCCACTTGTCAATTTGGGCAACACCTATCCGAAGGCTCTATGAATTTTATTTACTTGTTTTAGTGATTACAATTCTATATGACAATATACTATACGATGCGATACAATGTGATGCAATGTTAAATGATACAACTCAACAGGCAGCGTTCCTATTGTTGGCCCTGTTGTAAATAGAACCTGTATCTATTGTACTTCCTTGTCAATTGGGCTCACCAGATCAGAAAGCTCCACCACATAGGTTTGAACGAGTCGTTTTGTGATTAACAATACAATACAATACAATACCATACAATATGGTATGACACCACACTACTATATTGTCTTTTTGAAATGTGTTTTGCTTCCCTGGACAAACTCGTTTACTCATTTTCATCTGACTTTTTGTTATACCACCTGTGTTACACCAGTTACTCCATATGAGGTAGTCAGACTGTGTTGTTATGGGAAAAAAATCACTAAAAACCCTAACAAGAACCCACCACAAATTTGACCCAACCAGCAAAGAGTCAACTGATTAGACAAGTACGCAGGTCTACTGGTTACTCAGATAAGTTACCTCTGTTGGTAGGAAGCTTAGTAGGTGTGTAGGTGTGTTTAGTAGGCTGTTTCTTTTTTTCTTTTTCTTTTTTTCCCCCTCTGTTTGGAGCGCACTCTGCCTTGAGCACTGGGGCTCTTACTTTATAGGCCTACATGTACTTTATTTGCTTGGTATGTACAATCAGTCGCGACAAAACATTCTTTTTGAGAGAGAGAGAACTGAATTCACAGATGTTTTTATTGTGTGTCTGACTCGTGCAATAAGGCATCCATGTAATAAAGAGACAGACATGTTGGTTAGTTACTAGTGTTTGTCATCACATATTCTATACTACCACACTCTCAATGATGGTAACATCAGTGGCACCAATAAAAACATGCACTGCTTTGAATGCATGAAGAGCTATGTGAATGCCCTTCGCAAAAAAAGTGTATACACACTGCCTGTAGCCTACTGTACTGCAGAAAGAGAGGGTGGTAGGGGGTGGGGATGAATGAGTTTGGACATGGTCCAAAATCAGGCGTTGGAGAATGTGATGGAGATGGTGTGTTGGTGGTGTTGGGGGTGTCGGTCGTGTGTGTGTGTGTGTGTGTGTGTGTGTGTGTGTGTGTGTGTGTGTGTGTGTGTGTGTGTGTGTGTGTGTGTGTGTGTGTGTGTGTGTGTATGTGTGTGTGTGTATATGTGTAGGGTGGTGTTCAGAGGGGAGCCCGGCCGACCTTAACAGCCAGACATGGCCACTGAAAGGTGTTAGACGGGGGTTATGCACTATGAGATTGAATCCTGCTGATGGGAGCGAGCGCCTGCAATTGCCTCTAAGTAATAGGTCAATTTGGGGCCCCTTAGAGCCAGTCACTGCTAAAAGGGCCGACAGGCAAAATAGCAAGGGCTGGGAAATGCTGAACACAAGGGGAGGAGGAAGGCTACGGAGTTACAACGCCATGCTGCTGTGTGTGTGCTGGGCCCGCCGACCGACAGCCTTTGCCAGCCCCCTGGAATAAGTCATTTGAAAGGGCCTCTCCAATACAGTGCAATGTAATGAGGAAACTATTCCGGGCCGCCCCCCTTTTCCCTGGGCCCAGGGCAGCTGACCACTTTGTCCCCTACCTAGCGCCCCCCCTTCTTGGCTCCATGATGTGCAGCTCTGCCCTGCTTGACTGTGCTGTGCTGTGCTGTGCTGTGCTGTGCTGTGCTGTGCTGTGCTGTGCTGTGCTGTGCTGTGCTGTGCTGTGCTGTGATGTGCTGCGCTGCGCTGCTCTGTGCCGTGCCGTGCCGTGCCGTGCCGTGCCGTGCCGTGCCGTGCCGTGCCGTGCCGTGCCGTGCCGTGCCATGTTGTGCCGTGCTGTGCCGTGCTGTGCTGTGCTGTGCTGTGCTGTGCTGTGCTGTGCTGTGCTGTGCTGTGCTGTGCTGCGCTGCGCTGCGCTGCGTTATGCTGCTGTGCTCTGTGCTGTGGAATTGCGTATTGTATGCTGGGCTTTGATGGGACATACTAGCAGGCTGTTTAGTATTTTGCTGCCGGGTGGGCTCGGCCATTACCTGCTCTGTTGGGATGCACTACTATGCCATACTGTTGTGCTACAGCTTCTGTGCTCTTGGAAGAAAGGAGACATTGCACACAGAGGATGAATGATGCAATAAAACTATAGGACATTCAACAGTTGAGAACAATGTGTGTAGAAAACTCAGAAACAAACATGTCTGGATGTAGTCCCTTCTTAGCAGTTCCAGTTTGCCGTGTACAGTACATTAATTTACATGCTGTACGCAAACTGCCAGAATACAGCCTTCAGCACATAGTCTGACATCGTGTGTTGTGCTCTGCTATGCTAACCTGTTCTGTTTTCAGTTAGTGTTGCTTAGTACTCTGCTATGCTGTGCTGTGCTGTGCTGTGCTGTGCTGTGCTGTGCTGTGCTGGGCTGTTCTGGGCTGTGCTGTTCTCTGCTGTGCTGTGCTGTGCTGGGCTGTTCTGGGCTGTGCTGTTCTCTGCTGTGCTGTGCTGTGCTGTGCTCTGCTCTGCTCTGCTCTGCTCTGCTCTGCTCTGCTCTGCTCTGTTGTACTCTGCTGTTCTGAGAGCTGCATTATACCTTTCTGTGACGTCCAATGTTCATCATGACTTGAGCTTGTGCATATCACTGGATGATAATGCCCAGCGTGCCAGGACATTGTGCTATACATGTCCTAACGAAGATATCGAT
>NC_085867.1:35440722-35453222 GCF_034702125.1 Engraulis encrasicolus | reverse complement strand
AGTCTCTGCCTCTTAAATCTTTTTTCAGATCTCTTGTAGTCTGTTTGCAGGAAACAGACACGGAAGCAGGAGGCACTGGCAGCATGCTACGGCTTCAGCAGCGCTAGTGCTGCGCGTGGCATTTGCTAGCATTGCAAAGAGAAAGAAATCATAACAGACACGTGCATGTGTGCTCCTATAGACTGTTTGCCTCGGGAAAAAAGAAGCATCCCTCTCTCGCTCGCTCTCTCTTTCTCTCTCTCTCTCTCTCTCTCTCTCTCTCTCTCTCTCTCTCTCTCTCTCTCTCTCTCTCTCTCTCTCTCTGTCTCTCACGTCTGTTGCGTCCACGGCTCTTTTGAACAGGCTGATTAGTCCTGTCCCCTCGGGTTCCAGCTCACAGCTGACGTAGTGACAGGCCTGTGCCTCTGTGTGCTGTGACTGTGCTGTGCTGTAGATGTGGATGTGGTGTGTGCTTGGTTGCTGTCCATGGTGCTGCTTCTGTTGCTGCTGCTACTGCTCACCACAGCTGTGGCGGGCAAAAATAAGCACAAGGAGGCTTGGGTGGTGCTGAATGGACAGCTCCCTTGTCCAGATTTGGAATCCGTGTTGGATGTGCGTTGGCTCTGCCCATCTGTTTGCCCAATGCCTATTTCACTGGATTCATTCGCCTCTGCTTGACGCATGCGAGTCTGTTCTATTCATGCGGGGCATCAGAGGGTTTTATTTTGATCGAGTGGAGTAATCATTTTTCACATAGAGCGCAGTAAAATATGTTTCTTTGTGTTTTGTTTTTGTTGTTGTCTCTCCGCTGGGTTTCTGCAGTCGCTTCATTAAAGAGGGATTGTTGAGAATACATGGTGATTCAAATACAAATGTGATGTAATCTGTGCCAACTGCCAGATTAGTGGGCACAAATATGGCCACTGGCACAATATCACTCAGATTCACATCTCTCTCTCTCTGTCTCTCTTTGCCGCTAGCTGTCTCTCTCTCTCTCTCTTTCGCTCTCTCGCTCTCTCCCTCTTGCTCTCTCTCTCTCTCTCGCTCTCCCTCTCTCTCTCTTGTCTATTCCGCTTTCACTCACTCTGCATCTCTCATTACCGCTTACGCTGGTTCTTTCTCTTGTGCATCTTACACACACGCGTGCACGCGCACACACACACACACACACACACACACACACACACACACACACACACACACACACACACACACACACACACACACACACACACACACACACACACACACACACACACACACACGTAAATACACACTCTCTTCAGGCAGACAGCGTCAGTGTGTTCAGTTCTTGCCCTCAGCTACAGCTGGCAATCGTGCTGATTAGATAACATTGTGGATGCCTTCATTTGGTTTGTAGATTCAGCGTTAGATTCCCTTACTTCTTTCCTCTCTATCACTCTCTCTCTGTCTCTCTCTCTCTCTCTCTCTCACTCTCTCTCTCCCTCCCTCTCTCTTTCTCTCTCTCTCTCCTTTCTCTCTCTCTCTCTCTCTCTCCCCCCCCTCTCTGTCTCTCTTGTCTCTGCTCTCCACTCTCACCTGAGGGCTCACACTGTGGAATTCACTGTGACTGCTACTCTGCTCTGCTGCTTGTTGTCTGCTCTCCACTTCACATTGCTCCACTTGTCTTAGTTGCTCCTCTTTTCATTATCTTCCTTCTACTAGTTCTCTTCTCTTCTCTTCTCTTCTCTTCTCTTCTCTTCTCTTCTCTTCTCTTCTCTTCTCTTCTCTTCTCTTCTCTTCTCTTCTCTTCTCTTCTCTTCTCTTCTCTTGTCTTGTCTTGTCTTGTCTTGTCTTGTCTTCTCCTCTCTTCTCTTCTCGTCTCGTCTCGTCTCTTCTCTTCTCTTCTCTTCTCTTCTCGTCTCTCCTCTTCTCTTCTCTTCGCTTCTCTTCTCTTGCACTTCTTTTTCTTCATTCTTGAACATTTTTGAAATTTTTTTTTTTTTAATAAATAATAAATTTAAAATAATGCATTTTCTTTTCCTTTTTTCAAATGTATGTCCCCTTGACATGAACCTCCATATCTCACCATGTCTCTCCCTCTCTCTTTCTCTCTCTCTCTTGCTCTCTCTCCTCTTTTTCTTGTCTGCCTCTTCCACCCGTAGGGAGTTTGCACGTTGGAAGGTGAGGAACACTGCCATCGAGAGGCGGGACCTGATCCGCAACCCCCTGCCTCTCATGCCAGAGTTCCAGCGGAGCGTGCGCCTGCTGGGCCGCCGGCCCTCCACCCAGCAGTTCATCGACACCATCATCCGGAAGTATGGCACGCACATCCTCATCTCAGCCACGCTGGGAGGTTAGTCTGATGTTATGTTAGCACAGCACTACATACATAACCTGTACTGTGTGTGTGTGTGTGTGTGTGTGTGTGTGTGTGTGTGTGTGTGTGTGTGTGTGTGTGTGTGTGTGTGTGTGTGTGTGTGCGTGTGCGTGTGCGTGTGCGTGTGTGTGTGTGCGTGTGTGTGTGTGTGTCTGCTCGTCTGCCGGCCCTCCAATCAGCAGTTTGTAGACACCATCACCCAGAAGTATGGCACCCACATCCTCACTTCCAACCACGTTGCTCGCCGGCAGGCTAGAAGTGTTAGACACAGAGACCATTGGCATATCTTGTAGTCCTTGGTCCTATTTCTATTGCTTTCCCGTATTGCCAAATTTCTGTGTCCTTTATTCCTCCGTACTCTGTATTTCCCATTTAATTTACCCCATATTACGACATTCCGGCACCTCTTTCACTACAATTACACCACATTACCGCATTCCCTCACCCCAAAGGGTATGTATGCATTTTTTACCAAGATAAAGTTGAGAGGAACATAAAAGAATGTAATGTGATGTAATTCAGTGTGACAGAGTGGTATGTATGCAGGGCTGGTCTGGAGGAACAACAGGGCCTGGGCACTTTTGGCTGAAAGGGGCCCCTCATAACTGACTCACCGTTGAGCCCTGCACCCTCTTGTGCCCCTATTTTCAGAAATGTAAAAAGAAATAAAAATGAATACAGTATATATTTTACATTTCAAAAATAAGGGCCCACAAGGGTGCGGCGCCCACCAGGAAATGCTCGCTATGCCAGATGGCCAGTCCAGTCCTGCATGTATGGCTGCGTAGCCTCTTTGTGCAGATTGGTTGGCCGGGTCGCCTTTTCACTATTTTTGCTATATAAAAATAAGACAATCCGCACATTTTTTTTTCTATTCATCACTATTTTTGCTGAAAATACTCAACTACATCATAACAACATTGCCATGGACAGATTAAGACATTAAGTAACCATTACAATTTTGGTGACAATAAGGTTACAACAGGCTCTGCACAAAGAGATTAAAGTGCGTGTTTTTTGAGCTTATACCCAGACCACTCTCTCACTCTCAAACCACTCTCTCACACACTGTTTGTCTGGCACTTGGATCATTGCTTTTGTGGATGTATGCACCCTAACTCAGTGTTGCCAGATGTGTCTGACCAAATCCCGCCCAAAAGGTTCTCAAAAAACGCCAAAATGCGCTAAATTCCGCCCAAATTCAACAAATTGCATTGACTTCTATGGGCCCAAATCGGCTTAAAAACCCGCCAAATGGCCAATTTTTCCCGTTTTTGCCCGCCGACGCTCATCCCAAGTAGCCCAATTGGGCGGGCACCCGCCCAATCTGGCAACACTGCCCTAACTATTAAACATAATGTAGTATACTAGAGCAAATCACAACCAACGGCAAAGCAGGACCTGCACCAATTATGTGTCACATACACTCATTACAGTTAGCTGACACCGCTACCTGACACTGCACTATGGAGTAATGGATGCACTATCGCAAACAAACAAGCTTGCTTGCTAAATGGCAGGTTGTATGTGTGTGTGTACTTGTGTGCTTGCGTGTGTGCGTGTGTGCGCGTGCGTGCGTGCGTGCGTGCGTGAGTGCGTGAGTGTGTGCGTGCCTGCGTGCCTGTGTGTGTGTGTATTGTAAATGGAATGAGATTGTACGTATATTACTATAAGGGTTAGGGGCGCAGGAATGTGAGAAGTGCTTGAAGGTAAGTTTGCATTATGTCCCCCCTTGGCCACCTGCTGAAAGACAATGAAACAGGCTACTGTACTGTATACTATAGCAGCTGGACAGAGATTAATATATCACAGCGAGGCTAGTGAGTATCTTAAGGGAGCAGTGCTAAGGCTTTCATCATTGGCAGCGAGCCTGAGGCTGTAACAGACCCCCATTGGAAGGGCTACACTGTACAACACACAAACAAATGGCAAATGATTACTACGTACGCACATCAGATGATGAAATCTGGTGCGAGATGAGACTTGGGGGTTGAAATCTTGGAGGCGAGGCAAGCGTTCTGCTTTACCCCAATGTCTCCACTGTGGGTAGTTGGCAGACCACCGCCGCAGCCATCGCAGCAGGCAGCCCAGAGCTACTGTAGGCTCAAAAAAACCAAAACAAACATAACGTACCAAACAACTTGACATGCTTTAGATGAAAGTAATAGTCTGCTTCCACAGATCAGTAGTGCCCTCCAATAAATCACAAGTGGTCTGTTTTAATGCTTATGTTTAAAGTTAGTTGTGCTTGATGCAGTGTGCCATGGTGTAGCTAGAGTCTACTCATACCATCTCCTAGTGCAGTGGTTCCCAACCCATGGGTCGGACCCAACCTATGGGTCGCCAAAGATCCACAGTGGGTCGCGAAGCCCTCTTGATTTTAAGGGTCCTAATTTTAATACCATATATTGCCCATGTTGAATAAATGACAACGCATTTAAACTTGTCTTAGAAGCAACAAATTGTGATATATTAAACAGTTATTCTATATTTTACTGAAGACAAATTGAGGAATAAAATTATTTTTGCAGGAAACAGAGTATCATGTGGCCTCTTGTGCGGGCGCTCGCACGGTTGAGTCACCAAAAGCTCACAATGGTAAAACTATGGGTCCCTGAAGAAAAAGGTTGGGAACCACTGTCCTAGTGTGCATGGTGCATTACAGTTTTTCTCGATTGCCTACACACAATTTTCGGAATCGGTCTTCGAATTCTCAAAACTCTACACACAAATCTCCAAACCTCACACACAATGGGCCAAACTCTTCACTACCTCTGAAAAATGCACGTCTTGTCTCAAAACAATGTACTCTCTTCTAAAAACCTCATTTTGTCGTCAAATGACACACACAGACAGTCACTATTTACGGAATACACATTTGCAGACCCATTAAAACACTGTTGGGCACAGGGTAAAACTAATTTCTCCCAGTAACTTGGGCTTTTTTTGTTCTGGATTGCATGGATACTGTGACATAAGTTGGAAAAACTTCATTCCCACAACACACAAACAGAAACAGAAAGATTTTTATGTCTTTTTCACAAAAACAACACAAAGATAAACCCCACTGCCTATTTGGCAGTACAAAAAAAACATTACATTACTGTATAGCCTATTGCTATGAAAAAAAACGCTATACTCAACTTGAAACATAGTAGAAACTTATTTTTTTCAGTGTTCTACTTACTAAAGAGGGTATTTTTCTGTAGTAAAATACTGAAATATTGTTTTTAGACTCGGAGTACACAGATGTGTATATATTTTACATATTTTAAAAAATATTTAAAAATTGCACTAATGTATTGTAAAATATTGGGTAACCACATGAAAGTTATGTCTTGTATAACATATTTTTGAGTTCAAAAACTAAACAAATGGGTTTTCTCCTTGCATCCACTCATTTTTCATCAATATGACATGCAATGTGTGTCCTTATGGGGTGATGATTTCAGATTGTAAACCGGTATGAAGAGAGTTTGCCCATGTGATGAGGAAGTGAACATAGTATTGCAGTTGATTGTAGTGTTGTGAATGACAGTGTGTTCCATGAGAAACCCAGTGTATTTCTTTATGAAAATTGAGTGTAATCCAGAGAACTGTGTGTAATGGTGTGAAAAGAGTGTGTTTTAAAACTGGAATTTGAGTGTTAAGTAGGAATTGTGTTTAGTGTTCAGTGACATTGGTTAGGGGAGTTGGGAAATGGGTGAGATGTTCCGAGAATTGTGTGTGAAGTACCAGAACTTGTGTGTAGGCAATCGAGAAAAACTGTAATACAGCCTTCATAGCATCACATTGGACTGATGGTGGCCCTTGAAGTGCTGTGTAAGGGCTTCCGCACACCGGCTCCGACAAAGTGCTGCGCACTGCTCCGCAAAAGTTCGATTTCATTGTTTTCAATAGAACCCCGCACACTGGCGCCGATGTCCGTGGACATTGGCCGATGTCGGATAGCAATTAGAGACGAGTTCTATTTTGTCGGCGCCGCCCATTGACTATCAATGCAATGTTCGTGTGAAATTTGGTTTGGGGTTCCGAATTATGTCTGAAGCAAAAGTGCGCCACACTTTGTCGGAGCCGGTCTACGGAAGCCCTAAGGAGGTAAAAAAAATGGTCCTTGGACTAACAAACTAGCCTGAAAAGACCCTGAGATGAGGAAGATTAAGAGATGTCCTTAAAATAAAATTTGTTTTGATTTATTGCTTTGGGACAAGACCTAATAACTAGCCTGGGCAAAAGGAGACTATTGACTCCGTCAAACAGTCTGGCGAAAGCTAAGAGGAATCCGTCTCCATGGAGGGTGGGAGATGGTCTGAGCTTACTCTGTCAATTAAATTCATTGGCGTTCCGAGTTCAAATTAATATTCAAATTGTGCTTCATTAGCATGGCTGTGACATAGTGGAAAATCAAGCTTGGCATTCATTGACATCAGTGTCTTACATTTTTAGAGGTATTTTAGGGGGAGATCAGAGAGTAATGTGAATGTCCTTTCATCATCTTGCTTGGCCCACATGAGTCTGTCACCCTCCATAACTATGACAAGCCAGATTCGGGGTTTCTTGGTGAAACACCGCAGGGACCTTTGCGAATGGTTTCGGTGGCTGTATCATGTACCGCTGCCTGTCAAGCTGTTGCAGATGAATGAACTAATTATGGCACCAGGAAATGCAATCCGCACATGGAAAGATGATGCTTAAGGTGCTTGTCCACGGGGACCGTGACTGCTTTTGCCGGGCCCAGGACAAGACAATGTCAGCCCCTCCACTCACCCAATAATGTAATGAGGACCCAGCTCTGGGCCTCCTCTCTCTCCTTGGCACCGGGACAACTGACCCCTTTGCCACACCCCCGGCTTCCCTGCTTGCCCATGAGAGGACTCTGTGCCGAGCTTGCTGCGTAAGGTGGATTAAACTCGCCCGCACACGTGGACGACAAGAGCAGCATTGGGATTTATGACAGATTCCTGGAACAAAAGGTCCATGATGTGGCTTTGGGGTCATTTTTCTCCGGTCTTTATTCCTCTCTCCATTTCTCCTTTTCTCCATTTCCGAGTGTCTTTCTCCATTTCTCTTCTCTCTCTCTTCTCCCTCTCCCCCCTTTCTCTCTCTCTCTCTCTCCCTGTCTCTCTCTCTCTCTTCATTTTTTCCCCTCCTGCCTCTCCTCTTTTTCTCTTTCATTTAGCCTGTGTCTGATCACTTTTTTATCTTTCCATTTTCCTATCCTGTGACACAAGAGAGGATCGTGTTTAACCTCAAGGGCATTCCAGGGATTTATTGTCCCTCGAAACTCTCTGGTGGCAATCTGGTCGACACGCATTCAACTGCGGCATTATGGGGACTTGATAAAGCTGAAGATAGCGAGAGAGAGAGAGAGAGAGAGAGAGAGAGAGAGAGAGAGAGAGAGAGAGAGAGAGAGAGAGAGAGAGACAGAGACAGAGACAGAGACAGAGACAGAGAGACAGAGACAGAGACAGAGAGAATGGGATGTATGTAGCTGAAGGCTTACCCACCGCTATTAAGAGGCTGTGCAGTGGGCTGGGGAGAGGAGAAAAGAAAAGGGATGAGAGTGAGAGAGGAGGATGCTCTCTTAACCGGATGCCTCATTCTTCTTATCCCCTCTTCTATAACGCCCTAGGCTACCCCCACACATCCGCGCAGCAGCAAGTTAACAAATGTGCTCTCTGCTAACCCTATTTGACTCAAGTGTGAGTCCCTGGTTTCTAGTGTGTGCGTGTGTGTGTGTGTGTGTGTGTGTGTGTGTGTGTGTGTGTGTGTGTGTGTGTGTGTGTGTGTGTGTGTGTGTGTGTGTGTGTGTGTGTGTGTGTGTGTGTGTGTGTGTGTGTGTGTGTGTGTGTGTGTGTGTGTGTGTGTGTGTGTGTGTGTGTTTACATGGTGTGTGGGTGCATGTACAGGGCTATTTGTTTTGAAAGCTGCATGCTTGCTTGTCTCTCTTTGTTTCTTTTTATTTATTTCTCTCCCTCTCACTCCCTGTTTTGTTTATTTATATTATTTATGTTATCATTTATTTATTTTTGCATGTTGTAGTGCGTGTACAGAATGTGTGAGTGTGCCGAAGTCTCCACACACATCGGTAGTCTTGCAATGCGTAACTCTGCCAGTGTCTGCCTGCATAAACCTGATGCTGATGCACTGTGGAGGTAACGGCGAAGGCTAGAGGCGTAACTCACGGCAACAGACCCCTCCCCACACCTCCCCACACCATTCCCCCTCCCTCCCTTCTCCTCCTCCTTGGGCAGCATCCCGCCACGCCCCCTTCCCCATCTTTAATACATATTAAAATATTCCATTTGCCTAATTGGCTGATGAGACTGCGGGCTTCCGTATGCCAATGATGCATGCGCTGATGGCAAAAGGGGAGCCATATTTCACCGCCCCGCCGGGTGGCAGCTTTATTTTTTACAGACTGTGTGTGCCACGTCCACGTCCAATGAGAAAGAGTAGTCTACACCCACCCGACTTTTTAAACAGAAGACGTCCTTTGCAGGGGCTGCTGGCAGAATTTGTCCAGGCCCTTGGACAAAATCAACTGAAAGGGCCCCCTCTCCTGCATACAATGCACTGACGGGCCAATTTTGGTCCATCTTTCTCCCTGGGCCCAGGATAACTCAACCATTTGCCCCGCTTCCGCCTTTCAGCTTCCCTGGCCCTTTATGCAAAAAGCCCCTAATGTCACTAAGAGGTATGGCTCTGCTTGTGCTGTCCTGGCACACTGGGTTTCCGGAAAAAGGTTAAACATATTTCAATCAACAGACCGTCAGGCACTGCTGCTTTGGTGTTGCGATGTGGTGCAAGGCGGATGAGGAGGCACATTTTGGACCTTGCTGACTGCAACGCAAGCGGCTCAGATGCTCAGATTGTGTCTCTTTTGTCGCCATCAAACCACTTTGCTGTATTGAATCGGTGGACAGCTGGTTTCAGCCACTGGATTGGTGACTTGCGATGCGCAATGCAGTGCAATGCAATGTCAAACATGGTACACAGCTGACATGCTATGAGAGGTCACATGGAGTACCATGTGCAAGTTTTAACCCTTATGTTGTGTTCGGGTCATTTTTGACCCGTTTTCAAGTTTTAGTGTGAAAAAAACACACTTTCCTTTATTTTCTTGGAATAAGGCTTCATCTAATCCTCAGTCACAATCATTGCAACACACAAAAAATATGTTTTATCATTTTAGTACATTTTAAAGGTCCAAAAAAAAAAAATCTGTGGTGTTCAGGGTCAAAATTGACCCGGCATAGATTTTTGGCTGTTGTATGCATTTCTGAAAAGCTGTTGGTTGCCCCTTGTCTTTAGTTTGGTGATTTATGGTGAGGAAAATATATTTCTTGCCTGATTTTTTTTTTCCCAGCTTTTTCATATTCCAAATCCAATATGGCCGCCGGACAGTCCCATACACTACAATACGTCATATCTCCTGTTGTGAAAGGAGTACAGATGTATTTCTGGTGTCTACTCATATGTTTTCATGGTCAGGGAATCAATTTCTGCATTATATAATGAGATTCTTTGCACATTTGTTAGCAAAATAAATTTTTGCACATTATTTTTTCCAAAAAACATATCAAAAATTCATAATGGCAACCAAACATGTAGAACTGGTCTTAAACTTTATATAAAGTTGATGTGGCAATGACATAATGGTCCATGTTCATGGCATAGGGGATTCAGATGAATAGTGTGACTTTTTCATGTTAATTGATGTGTTCATTTCCAATATCTTTGCATTAGATTGGTGGAATAGCTGTGACTCGGACAGAATTGTTATTTTGTATATTTACCACACTAAAATCATATAAATATTGAAAAACACCAAGTCAACATATTTAAACATTGATTTTATGCACTGAAAAACTAATTTAGTTGACATTTGGTCTTTATCCTGCTATAAATCTCTTTGGGTTGGTTTGGACCTCAACACCACAAATGCCACTATTGATGATATTTTTCAATATTAGAGAAAAAACAATAAAATAAATTTGGGGGTTGTTGTACTCTCATATCAGCTGTAATACATGGACAACATAATCACTAATTGTATCACTTTAGGAGGTATTAATAGTGAATTTATGCAGATTTTGATAGTTTTGGTCTTCAAAACGATTTGCATGATGTAAGATAAAAGACCAGTAAAGTCAAAAAAATGAATACATAAAGTAATATTTCCATGGATATGAATACATACCAAGTTAGCCATGAGATGAAAAACAATATTTGATGATAACTAGTGTTTTTGGGTATTTTATGGCTGAGTTTTGTTATCACGGGTCAAAAATGACCCGAACACCATAGGTGTATGCAGCTTACGAACACAACACAAGGGTTTAATCAACAACAGCAATACATCCACCTATACTGCCCTACAAAGGCAAAAGTGCAATACTACACCGACATTGAAGCGGATAAAATGCCTTCGAAGCTTTGGTATTAACTTGGATATTGTGGTTACTGCTGAATTGACAAAACAATATCTCTAAAACAAGACACATTTAGACAATATATAAGATAAAGGAGGTGTAATGAAGACTACTTTTCCCATACCTCACCAACACCACCACCACCAACCCCCTACACAATTCCACACAACTCCTTCTGTACATAAACCAGCTATGGGGTATGTGGGAGTACTGAGCAGTAATGCGGGACCCTAGTGCTCTTGATCCATAGGGCCGTTTGTGCCTAAGGCAGCCCCTTTGAATAGGGGAATGGAGACGCTCCACATCTTGGAAGTGTATATTTATAGCAGCTCATGTGCGCCTTTGTTTGTGTGTGTGTGTGTGTGTGTGTGTGTGTGTGTGTGTGTGTGTGTGTGTGTGTGTGTGTGTGTGTGTGTGTGTGTGTGTGTGTGTGTGTGTGTGTGTGTGTGTATGTGTGTGTGTGTGTGTGTGTGTGTGTGTGTGCGTGTGTGCGCGCGCGCATGCGTGTGTGCATGCGCGTGTGTGTATGTGCGTGTGTGTACATGTGTGCGTGTGTGTGTGCATGTGTTTGTTTGTTAAGGATTTATGTCAGGGCCAGAACCTCACTTTGCCATTGCGAGCGCTGCATGTTTTGATGAATGTCTTCCAGTGACAGATAAACATAGTTATTACTATACATGCAGAGTACATGCCCTGGCGCAATCCTCTTAGAAGCTATACTAAGTGATGGGGGTTGCAGAAGTATGTATTGGATAGAGGACCCTTATCCATTTAAATGGGCAGTTTGTTGCTGATGGCAATCCCGCTTCCTAATCTTACTGTATCTAGTTCACCCACTTATGTATCTACTGCACATTTATTTTATTTATTTTTTCAAAAATGCACAAAAAGCCCAATAAATAAGACGTGATGTGATTAAGACAAGACAAGATGGCGGTCATACATGAACAGTGCAACAGTAGGCATTAGATGTCATGCAATAGTCAGTTGTAAATGTGCAATAGAGAGTAAAGATTGTGAATGGCTATGTCGCATAAGACTTCACTTGTCGAACACTTTCATAGCAGCTGTTATTAAGTTTGCATGAAGCATTCATGTCTTTTGCATGAGAAAATGCATATCAAACCTTTCATGAACATGGAAGAAGAAAGGACGACAACTTGTCAATATAAAAGTTGAACGAAACAGCATTGTGGGTTTTGATCTGAACCCTCAATGATTACTAAGAAGGGTTTAGAGGATTTAGTGGCATATGGCACATGCCACCCCAAGTGCGGTCACGTGTCACTATTCTTGGTTATGGTAGGCTACCACAGCTACTGAGGCTGTCCTTGTGAATTTGTCAAACTGTGCCTATACAAAAAGGAATTCCTAAACCTAACCTGTCAGTGAACAATGTGTGTCCACTATCCTAAAACATAGCCTTTCTTTCACATGCCACTTCTGCATGCCACATGACAGTAAATAATCTAAGTCCTACTTGATTTACTTCAGTGCCAGGGACAGAACATGTTAGTGAAAAATATTTACTTGACCATATTCTGTCCCTGGCTCTGGAGTAAATCATACATCCAGATTGGTTGCAAACATTGTATTGCTGCTTTGCAATTGTTGAACTTTTATTTTGACAAGTTGCTGTCCTTTTTTCTTCTTCCATGTTTATGGAAGGTTTGGTATGAATGTCTCACAAAACAGTCATGAATCCTTCATGCAAAGTGTTATGCAGCGACATGTCAAGTGAAGTG
>NC_085867.1:35433222-35435722 GCF_034702125.1 Engraulis encrasicolus | reverse complement strand
GCCCAGGGAGGGAGGGGGCCCAGAAATGGGGTCCCCATTACCTTGCATTTTATTAGGTGGGAGGCCCTTTCAGACGGGTTTGTCCTGGGCCCTGGAAAACCTGTCAGCGGCCCTGACTACTACTGATGTCATCTTACACTCTTCATCTTGCTACACAAGCTTGGTTGTTTGTGTTCAGTGGCATTACAGTCATGTTTTTTTGGTGGGGCCTTTTCAACTTTATTGATGATAGGACAGTAGGATAGGTAGACAGGAAGCGAATGGGGGGAGATATGGGGAGTGGTTGGCACTTGACCCGTGCCGGAATCGAACCCAGGTCACCAGCGTAGCAGCTCATTGTCCTACCATTACAGCCACGGTAGGGCCATGTTCAATGACATTAAAGCGAGACATGGCAGGTGAAGAGGGTACAATTTTAAAATAGAAGGGATCACCATGAAACTTTACCAGTTGATTTCTTAAATCAGTATGAGAGTAAATGTATTACGAGTTTTTCAATTTTGCACATTTAATGAAGTAAATTGGGCTTAATCTCGTTAATGATGCTTGTACGTGTATATACATGTATATGTTTTGTAGGCTATATATTTCCAGTGCACAAATCTGAAACTGTGATGAAGTCAGGGACATTTTTTTTTCATTTTGTTTATATATCAGATGACAGATGATGCTCACCTGGATTTTAGGATATCCATTTTCATGAAATGGGATTTTTGTTGTTGTATATTGAGAAGGAGTGAGAGAGAGGACACATCACCAAGCAAGAAAGTACATGTACACACTTCTCCACCTACACCCCCCCCCCCCATCCTACCACAACTCCACTATACACTATTCACATAATCCTGCACCCCCTTCCACCCTCATGTTTACAACCGCCCCATCCTTCCCTACATCTCTTCTATGCCCCCCCCCCCCCATGTGTGTCCTCCCGTCCAACCGCAATCCCGATCAATGCACCTCACATGTCCCCCTCCTCCACCAACCTCACGTTGACCCCCGCCTCCTCCTTCTCTCCTTCCCTCCACCCTCCTCCATCCTTCCTCACGTGTACCAAAACCAACCCTTTCCTCCGTTCCCTCCATCATCTCCCCTTGTTCCCCTCTTGTACCACAGCCCCCTATTCGGCCTCTATGTGACCTCTCTCCATCTTTACCCATGGCAGACTATTCCCTCGCATCGTCCCCCCTCTCCTCCTGCCCTGGATTGTCGCACCACAGTGGATGACTCTTAACTCCCACAGGCCCTCACATAACCTCCCCTCACCTCCCCTCACTCCCCTCACTCCATCACTCACACCATCTCCCCCCGTCCTGTCCCACCGCGACCCCACTCTGTGTACCTCTCATAGCCTCCACTCCTCCACCGGCATGTTTACCCTGGCTCTCTCTCTTCTCTTCTCTTCTCTTCTCTTCTCTTCTCTTCTCTTCTCTTCTCTTCTCTTCTCTTCTCTTCTCTTTCTCTTCTCTTCTCTTCTCTTCTCTTCTCTTCTCTTCTCTTCTCTTCTCTTCTCTTCTCTTCTCTTCTCTTCTCTTCTCTTCTCTTCTCTTCTCTTCTTCCCTCCATCCCGCCTTTGCCACCTTCCATCCTTAGCTTCTCCTTGCCTTGTCAGCCTCTTCTCTTCGCTTCCTCCTCCTCTACATCCACAGCATATGACTATATGTACCTCAAATAACCCCCTCCACACACACACATACGCGTGCACGCATACACACACACGCACACGCACGTGCGGGCACGCACGCACGTACGCTCGCACACACACACACACACACACACACACACACACACACACACACACACACACACACACACACACACACACACACACACACACACACACACACACACACACACACACACACACACACACACACACACACACACACACACACACATGCATACACATGCACACACATGCACACACTCCTCCACTCTCTTATTTACCACTAACCCTCCCTCCCTCCCTCCATCCCTCCGTTGCCCATGCACTACCCCCCTCTCTGTGCTGGTGGTAAGTGGCAGGTGGGTGAAGGGCCGCTGGCAGACAGGGCCGGCGGTAGCAGGAAGTCAAGCATGACAACATTAAGCAGAATTGACACTAGCTGCTGACTCAGGGGGTTGTGGAGATGAGAGGAGGGGAGGGGAGGGGAGGGGAGAGAGGGATGGGGAGAGAGGGATGGAGGGATGGAGGGGATGTGAGGGCAGGAGAGGAGATGAGAGGTGTGGAGAGAGGAGGGGACAAGAAGAGGTGAAAAGAGCTGACGAGAGGAGAGGAGAGGAGAGGAGAGGAGAGGAGAGGAGAGGGGGAGGAGAGAAGTGGAGAGTAGAGCAGAGGAGAGGAGAGGAGAGGAAAGGGGAGGAGAGGAGAGGAAAGGGGAGGGGAGGAGAAATAGAAGCGCGGTAAGGGGTGGGGAAATAGAAATGAGGGGAAGAAAGGAGAAAAGAGCTGATGGGAATGAAGGAGAAGAAAGGAGGGAGTGGGAGGGAAGAGGGAGAG
>NC_085867.1:35413222-35418222 GCF_034702125.1 Engraulis encrasicolus | reverse complement strand
CATAGCCTACATTTTAAACCATCGCGGAAGTTAATTTATGTCCCTCTCAGCCCCAGCTAATTTTGCATTATTAATAGGGTAGGCTATGGAAGTTTGCACTGTGATCAACAAATATTTTCTATCAATGTTGTAGGAAGTGTGTGTGGTGGGGCGCTGTGATGGGCAACACGCCTCTGTATAGCTACACACGTGAAGCTCTCGCTCTCTCGCCCCTCGCTTACGACAGAAATTCAGTGAGAACCAAGCTGTCTAAATATTTTAGGTAAATGGTGATGGACATTGATTGTTGAACATTAGGCTATTTAAGCAGTTGAAATTAAAAAAACCACACACTGCTGACATAACCGAACCACAGGACTTAATCTATTGATGTTTTATAAAAGAGTACGCCTATCCGTTTTGCTTTCCCTGTCCTTTATGAATGCGCTTGCCTCAGTCCCCGAAGGCTGTTACATTATGTTCCGCTCCCACACACTATGCGAGTCAGTCAAGTGAAGTGCAGCCTTGCGAATAATTTCCACCATCGCGGACAAAACCACGTTATGATGGATATGTGGCGAGGTAAACGTTACGAATATGGCCTGCTTTTGTTCCCCCCAACCCCAGGATGTGTCCGTAGGCTATGGCTTCCCAGGGCTATTTCACGACCACAACTCCACGCGCTGAAAATGCATGCTCGCGCTTCTCAGTCTAGAAACATTGGTAACATTCTTTGCATTTACCAGCCACCATCGGTTGAGTATTAGAATCAATACAAAAAGACACGTTTATATATGTCTTAGTCTTCCAGCATGCAATCGAAAATATGCGAGCAGAGTTGGTCTTGCATCCATCAAAAGAGCTCCACCGGTTGCCTACTTTAGATGCTGGGTGAATGGTTCCAAAGGGAAATAATTTAGCCTATAGCCTATTCATGACAGTCTTGCAAAGAGACAAGACAAACGACCAAAATTGTCAAATAATTGGTCAAGGCGCGAGATGAGGAATACGTCATGGCTATTGGACAAACTTTGAAGAAAAGCGCACGCAACACTGCTTCCCGCGAAGCTTGCGCTTGAGGGCTATAAACAAGCTATGCGCCCCGAACCTCACTGCTTGTTGTTCGATGACTTGAATCGAAACATTTCTAAGGACATCATCTTTGATTCCTGGAATACCGCCTCAGGCAGAGTAGCAGTGTTCCATGTGTCAAATGGTAAGATAATGCCATACATGTTCCTTGAAAGTTTTAAAACTCAGCCTTGACACACTATCATGTCAGCCACATCAGTTCAAACGCAATCTTTAATGCAGCCTATCGTGAAGTTTAAATGTAATGCGAGGTAGAGGTTGCAAGCTACTGCTGAGCAGCGCAAGACATGGACATGGGTCAGCTCCCGTGGATAAAAAGCATGTTCCCTCTCGCGTGCTGCTCCCAGCCCAATCCTTGCGCGCGCGAACCTTGTATCTCGTGGTGTCGACACCGCTTTATCTTATGTTTCTCACAGTTCGAACTACATGCTTTGTTTGGTATTTCGGGGAGTTTGGAGTCGCAATTACCGCTGCTTGGAAATGACACGTTAGAGCTACGACGCCAGCACTGGAGAACTGGGATGTAACCCTGTTTTCCAAATTAACAAAAATTAGGAAACATAGCAGAACTTTGTTTGGCTACAATCTATGACCTGGACGGTGAACTTAATCTTTTTGAAGAGGCATGAACAGCATACAAGTGCCTTTGTGGGGGAGGAGAGGGCGATTGGGGAGAACAGGGAGACGAGAGCATGGCGCGAGGCGCATATTCGTTCGGGAAAATGAGAGCGAAATGTTGGATAGGACATTACACACCTTCCTTCTTCCTACACTGTAGAAGCGCAGAACAAGGTTACCTCGTTGCCATAACTGACATTCTGCAGCGCTAACGCCATGTTTAATTGACAGCGTGCTGGCGAATAGTCTAGTAGCCTAATATAATTAACAAGACATGGATTAATGACTGCAAACGAAGTTCTAGTTAACTTGGACTGTGACGCAGTAAAAATGGTTGGTGATGGGCCATTGCGGCGAGAATGTGAGGGGGAAAGCGACAATGCCGATATCAGCTTCAACAATAGTAGAGTAGAGTAGTAGAGTAACTTTATTGATCCCCAGGGGGAAATTCAGGAAATTCATCATTACTTTACCAGGAATTTAATCCAACTAAATAGGCCTACTTTGTCCTCATTTCTTAGCCTTGACTAGATATGACCGGCCCACCACCAAGACCAGGGTGGAGTAGTGGAATAGGTTTATGCCATCAGATGATGGAACGGACACACACACATACGCACACATTCTTGCAACAGGACTATTTGCCCACTGGACAGTAAATATTTGGTATATGGTTGCTCCTTTGTTTAAGTACAAATTCACATGAAATGTATTTTTATGTGAAAAAAAATATGAAATTAAATGTCATTTTACATACGAGTGATTCTACGATTCCCCTACGCTTTTGGCAAAAGCAAAATGTCAATTATCAGTATTTTTTTCAACTAAATGACCTAGATGTTTACATAGTGTATATATTTAAGTTTCCAAACAAACAAATTGCCAAGCTTAATCTTAAATCATTTGATAAATACTCTAATGAAAGCGAACATTTGCTTAATTATTTTGTCAACAGTGTTATGGACAAATACTATGTCATTTCAAACATATATAAAAATACTACAGAGTTGAAACAATATATGTTTGAAAGTGCGTATGTCCCTTAGCAGTAATGTTGTCTTTAATCTGTGCAACTGATATAGAAAATGTGATTGTTGAGCTTCATAAGTAGGATTTTATGAGTCACTATGATACAGACTGACACATTTTTCATCATAAATCCCTGTAACGTCTGATTTGAATATAGTCACCCTCCTTACACAAGACTTCCTTCTCCAGAGATAATCCCTAGTGTATGTTCATAGGATTTTTCCAACACATAAGGGATCAATAGCGCAAAAACACTTTCAAAACAGTCAACGGTGTTACTCAACAGTGTTACGGTCAACAGTGCAGGGGAACAAGTCGGCACTTTTTTTAGGAGAAAAAACAGAGCAGACAAACCCATCTCCCTAGAACACAAATTATTTAGTTTGTTTGTCTGTCAATATGGATATAAATTGGCAAAAACATACTCCTCCTCAACTGTCATCAGTGTTGCCAGATTGGGCTGGTTCCCGCCCAATTGGGCTGCTTAGGATGGCCGGGTGCGGGTAAAAATGGCATCTATCAGAAAAACCTTCCCACTGCCATATAAATCAATAGAATTGGGCGGGTTTTTAGGGCGGATTTTGATCACTTTTTGGGCTGGAAATCATCAGCCTCATCTGGCAACCCTGACTGTCATACTTAATTGTAACACCATTGACGGTAACACCGTTGACATTTCAGCCATTTTTATGGTGTTGTGCTAACTGAGGACCTCAGAAGTTCCACCACAACACCTTAATCAATTCATGTATCTGTATGCTTTATCTGTGTTTTTCTACATGTGATTTCTAATTCAGATTCTTATGAATATGTTGATAACACCGTTGACAGGCAATTTTCCCGCTATGAGAACATGAAAAAGAATGGATTAAATTATGGAAGGATGGAGCTCAATATTTACCAAAAAGTCTTTCCGTATCCTGCCAAAGAGGTTATGACATCACGTGATGTTATTCGTATGGACTAAGACCAATCCATTACTGATTTATGGAGGAGGTTTCAGACCGTGACACCGTTAACACAGTTTTCGTGGACAAACACAAAATGGCAAATTTCATGTATAATGGAAAGGACAGTGGTCTTTCTGACAGTTTTGTCATATTGTGATGATTACTGTGAATCAACATTTGCAATCGTCTTGGGCAAAACAAGTTTCTTTACATGCTAATATGAAGACTGAATCTGACATTTGGAAAACAGGACGGCATGAAAACGCCCAAAACCAGTATTAAATATTCATTCTTGCTGAGGGAAATAATGCTATGTCTACACTTTCTGTATTATATGAAAGATAAATGTTTTCTAATGTCCAAAACATCATTGGATGCAGTTAATAGTTAGTGGAATTGCCAAATAAAATCCACGGACTTAAAAGTGTAGGCGAATTAGAGAATCACTCATACACAGCACAAGCAGTAGTTTGGTTTAGACTGATTTCTCAGCAACTGTTTTAGTAATTGTCATCTTTTTACTCAGGTCTCATTATTATACTAATGAATTTATGATCGAAATTGTGATTGCAAATAGAAAATCCCTTTGTGACTTGTTAAGGACTTGAAAAAAAATGAGACTTGGACTTGGACTTGACTTGGCTGGGGTACGACTTGGACTTGGACTTGACTTGGTCAGATGTGTCTTGACTTGTGACTTGACTCGGACTTGAGTGGAAAGACTCGAGACTTACTTGTGACTTGCACATTAGTGACTTGGTCACACCTCTGACACATACACAAACATTTTACTTGTATGAGAATGAAGGTCTGCAATTATCTCTTAACTGGCTTGTGCTTGTTAGACTGATGATGCCATTGATACCCACACATGCACACACACACCTAACGCACGCAGGCACGCACGCATGCACGCATGCACGCACACACACACACACACACACACACACACACACACACACACACACACACACACACACACACACACACACACACCCTCACCCTCTCTTCTTCCCCATCTCCCTCCCGCTCTTCTGAAGGGCTTAAAATAGAACTTCATTAGTGACATGACAGGTGACGGGCGGCCACATGAAAGAACTGGCACAGAAGTGGCAGTGGCAGCCACATGACAACCTCTCCCCATCTTTTATATCACACACACGGACACACACGCGTGCACACACGCACACACACACACACACACACACACACACACACACACACACAGATTACTTGCACTCACACACTCACACACACATATGGGCTACATACTACATACACATGCACTCAAAATGAAGAAGTAAGCCACCCCCCCCACCACACACACATGCA
>NC_085867.1:35400722-35410722 GCF_034702125.1 Engraulis encrasicolus | reverse complement strand
GCGGTGTTAGGGAGAAATGGAGAAGTAGAGCAAGTTTGGAAGGAGAGAGAGAGAGAGAGAGAGAGAGTTAAGTTGAGAAACAGAGAGAGGATTTGGCAGAAGTGAAACATCAGAAAAGGGGGTAGAGTGAAGAAGGGGTGGTGTAAGGTGACAGAGAACAAGTGAAAGAGGATGAGATGTGAGATTTGTGTTGAAAAGGAGGAAAGAGAAAGATAGGGCTACTTTAAGGGACAGCAGGAAAATCGGGGCTCAAGGCAGCTTAATCAGGTTGCACCGAGTGCACCATCTGATGTTTCCATTATAATTTTGGCATACGAGTAGAGGTGTTGCACAAGCTTCTAGTGTAGTCCTGGTCTTAATCTGTGCTTGTACTCCAACTGCCATCAGCTTTGCACCTGACACAGTAGACCTATACAGGGTCCGGTATGCAAGAGACACCACAGCATTACATTACATTATTACATTATTACATTACATTACATTGCATTTGGCAGACGCTTTATAACCAAAGCGACTTTCAAAAGAGGACATAATCAAGCCAACATCACAAGCAAATACAAAGTGCACAGGAGATATACAGAACAACAAGTGCAGTTGCAAAGAGGGGTTAGTTGTGTTAGTTTTTTTTTGTTTTTGTTTTTTTTGTTTACATATTAAGAGTACATAACGAGTACACACACACTCACAAACTAAACTAAACTAAACTAAACATCATGTCAGGAGTCTGCCCTGGGGCAAGGCCAGTTCAAGCATTAGTCTAGTAGATTCTCTCGAAAGAGGAATGTCTTTAGTTGTTTCTTGAAAGCTGCAAGAGATGTGCTCAGTCTTGCTGCCTCTGGGAGACTGTTCCACCACTTGGGTACCACAACGGAGAACAATCTTGACTGGGAGTACCTAGAGCGACTGGATGGCAGAGCCAGACGGCTTGTGTTGGATGAGCGCAGTTCTCTTCCAGTAACATAAGGCGTTAGTAGGGCCTTCAGATAAGCTGGGGCATAGAGGTAGAACCATTGACTTCTATATACTGTCAATGGATAGAACATTAGAACATTGGTGGTAGACTTGGGGCCAAGTAAATGAATGGAGATAGGGACTCACCTCTGTCAAAGAACATTCTGAAAAGTTTCATCGACACACTTTACAAGGACAATAGTTGTGCTTAAGTGAGTGTGCTTAATAAGTTGTGCTTCATAAGTGTCTTACCCAACCTCTAGTTCCGCGCAGCTTTGTGAGCTCCACTACTAGGTCTGGGAGAGCACGTGTTGGCTCCACCTTCAAAAGGCATGGCTTTATTCATCATTCTGCCCTTCCTCGCCACCAACAAATTCCTTCAAAAACGTTTTCTGTTGATCTCTAAAGTGTCAATATAGTCTATAATATGTCATGTGACTCATTGTGAGCTGCCATTGATATTGACGCAATAAATGCTCCCATTATATTTTGACTGGAGAAATGGAATTCTGCTACAGTCTCCCAGACCTCTGTGTGTGTTGGAGCTCCACCAGGGGGCTCCAGAGATACACACACACACACACACATAGAGGTCTAGTGAGAACCAGGCTGCTAAACATCTACCTAACTAATATGAACTGATTTTAAAATGTATTTAACTGGCTCAATATGATTTAAGTAGGCTAGATACCGACATTTCAAATCTGGTCCTTGATTAATGTGTCACTTAAAATGCGCACCATGGGCGACAGGGCATTTAGTGTTGTTGGCCCCAAACTCTGGAATGCTCTCCCACTCTCACTTCGACAGTGTTCTACACTGTCCACTTTCAAAACTCAGCTGAAGACACACCTTTTCACTTCTACTTTTAAATTTCACATTGGCACTTCCACTTCATTTGAATGATCAGTTTATTTTCTATTTTTATATATTTTATCTTTTTTTCCCCCTCATTTTTCTTTTCTTTTCAATTTTCATCCTACTTCTTTTTGTTATTTTAAAACATTTATTTTTATTGTACTTTTTTTTTTCTTTATTTTATTTTTGCATTTTAATTACTCTCATTACTCTCCTATTGTTAATTCACTGAAGCTTTGTTATACTTTCCCTATTGTTATGTATTTGTTTTTGATTGTAAAGTGTCCTTGGGTATTTTGAAAGGCGCTCAAAATAAAATGTATTATTATTATTATTATTATTATTAATATCCACACCGTTTTAGGCAAATTTGTGACAGAGGTGACCGTGTTCTCCATTCATTTGCATTGACTGAAAAGCACACTTATACCTCCAGAGATCTCTTGGCTACTTCACCAAGGGACTTTGCGATACCTCCAAGTGATTTAACATGTGGAGCTAAATGTCTTTAGCAAGTCTCACAACCAATTACAAATTTTATGGAGACTAGAGGGACTGTGAATAGCAATGCTGACAGAAGAGGTTTGAGGGGTGTATTAAACTTAGAGCACTAGTTGTTGTTGTTTTTGTTGTTGTTGTTGTTGTTGTTGTTTTCTTTCTTCACACTCTGAAAAGATGTCTGTGTTAGCGTCTAATTTGGGCTGTTACGGCCTTACTCCCTCAGATGAGAGATCAACTCAGACAAGTGTTGATCTGATCCACTTCACACATGTGAGGTGTGGCCCCAGTGGATGCATAAATGAGGCTGACACTTTTTTTGAATGCTTAATGTGAAAGACACTGTTAATGATAAACAGCATTTAACACCTCCACTTTATTTCAAGGGGCCTTTTATACTCATTACCGTAGGTACATAGCCAGGCCGTGCCCAGGCCCGTTGCGTTAAGGTACGCAATGTAGGCAGCTGCCTAGGGCCCCCGAGTAGGTGGGGCCCCCAAGGACGACAGGTTATGGACCCAACAGCAACGACCATTTGAAATAGCTTTATAATACGGCAATGCCATCTTTATGAAGGGCTCTGCTGCGAGGGAAGCAACAGCGCCTCCCTAATGCCCCCTGCTCGAGGGGGCCCCCCTCCAATAGGTTTGCATCAGCGACAGCGACGTGAAAATGTCAATTGCCAAAAGGTGCAACGACAAAATGTAGTCAAAGTACCCCCACCTCGATGGGGCCCCCCTTCCAATTTGTTCAACCGTCAAATCCAGCGCAAATACAAACGGAAGATGAAGCTACATAATCTCTCACTGGATGTTGCGCAGACGCCAGTTTATATTAGGCCTACATTTTTGGCACAAGACAGTTGCTTTTAAAATAAAAGGTAATCTTGAAGGCGACATATGGCTACTCTCTGTACTGCAACCAAACTGTCCCAGGCCAGTTGACATCGCACAGACAGCGAGATGCTTCATTTAGGCTACAGTGTTATGTTTTCAAAAACATCCGTGAAGCATTATCCATGTGCTGTAACAAGCACTGGGCAAACGTCGATTGTTCAATAACGCACCTTTTTTCGACACGGAACTGTTTTGAATGTGGACAAACGCAAGAAGAAACGAATGAACAATGTGCATATGCATATGCATATGACCAATATTTCGGATAACACGAGTCACACAAGTGCGCTGGGATAGCTACATTGTAGCCCACTTTCTTGCTATTATATGGATTACACATTGGAATTTGGGACCATGATTCTGGAAACTTGTGGATTACAGTGAGAGGTTGGGATACATTCTGCGGTCAAGACAACTCAAGGTAAGGGCACCGGGGTATTGGTCCCCTATAATTGACACAGCTGTCAACCACGGAGTAACGTAGGTGGTTGTTCAGTGATCCTTGGTCGCTACAGAGTAGCCTATTTGTGTGTGCTGCGGTATTACTAACAACTTTGGATTGTATTTTCAAATGCGTGGTGGATGCAATACGAAAAAAAAATCTCGTCGGGGAGACCCCCCCTGGCTTGGTTAGAATTCTTGCTACCAATATCACATCCCCCCAAACCCCCCACTGTGCATGCTCATTCGTTTTTCAGCCTTGAGTTTCTGGACTAGGTCTATTGTTTTATGAGTCAATAGTTGGTTTTGCACAAATGGAGCACCCTTGGTTAGATTTTAAAAGTGGTTGGAAAGATTAGACCTTTCTTTATTTGTGATTGGCAATGCAGATCATGATTTTCGTGGTAGGGTCAAAAAATCTGATTGGGCCATATAGGCATAGCCTACTCTCATGTGAGACAGGCCAGGTTAAACTGAACATTCAATTAGCCTACTTCATGAGCGGAGCCTACTGAATGGAATGGGCTATATTTGCCCAGGTCTTTCTTCATAAAGTTTCATAAAATGAACTGTAGGGACTAGTTATCATACTAGATTGCATTTCCTCACAGGAAATGCTGGTGTATGCTTGCTCTTTATGCATTCATTGCCCTTCATGCATGTGTTGCCCTGCCACAACACTGTCTATAAGGTGACTTCTTGTTTGTTCCATTAGATTTCTATGGTTTCTGTGACATTGTGTTGTAATGGTAGGCTATGTGACAATGACTGAAGTGCCATCCAAAAATTGTCTGGCCCCTCCGAAACCCGAAACAGAAGTTCTGGCGCCGTGGCTACCCTGTCAGCCCCCCCCCGCTTACGAAAAAAAAACCTAGGGCCCCGACAACCCCTTTGCCTAGGGCCCCCAAAATCCTAGAAACGGGCCTGGCCGTGCCCACCTAGTGATGCAACACCTTCTGCGTTGCTTCTAGTCAGGCCAAGAGCAATACAAATATTGTTTCTGAGCTCCCGAAAAAAACAGGAACTCCTCCCACTTTGTCAGGAAGCAAACAACCATTAGCAATTTAAGGGAGGCGGGTAAACCATGCCATTTGGGAAATATTAATTGTTATGCTCTTGGTCAGACTAAGTTTAGGAAAGATTTGAAAGTCAATGATAATCAGGCTAGTAGATTCAAGATTCAAGGAGTTTATTGTCATTGTCAATGAAGTCAACAAAATTGTGGGTGGAGCAACAACCCTGCGTAGTTTGAAGTAGGCCTATAGAAGTAACCAAAAAGAAGTAGTCAAATAAAGTCTAAATTCATGAAGTATATCATGAAGTATAATAAATTAAAGTAAATAATAGTAATAATATGAGTAATAATAAATTAATCAAGTAAATCAAACAGTAAAAAATTTGAGACACACACACACACACACACACACACACACACACACACACACACACACACACACACACACACACACACACACACACACACACACACACACACACACACACACACACACACACACCTATCCATGTATGAATAAACAAATCAATAGTAGGCACAGTGGAATAACGGGTGTAATAACATTTAAGCACAAATTTAGTACATGTTATTACCTCATATATTTTGTGTATCTCTAACTCTACTACTAAAGGGCATAAGCAGGACATTTTGTACTATCACTGTCCTGGCATATCTTGCAGCTCCATGGTGTACCTTCCTTCAAACACATTATGGCTGCAAAGTGACAACATGCTTGGATACACCGTCATGTTCCGTACATATCCATGTACAATACATAAATTCAACCGGATAGTGGATAGGCAATAGGAAAAGAATATTGGTGGGAAAATGTATTTTTGAAAATGTTTCTGACTGCATAGCAGCAAACATATGAATAAAACCAGAAAAAAAGAAATAGTAGGCTTACATTGGTCCTGTAATAAAAGCCATATCCAAGATGTGAGATGCCCCGTGCTTTGTTTCAGCGAGGGGATTTCATTTTATTGCTGTTGACCCCAGAGAGGGTGTCATCCTTAAGCAGGCCCAGAGAATGGCATGACTGGTAATCTCCAATAAGCCCTCCAAGTCCCTCCTCACCAATACAAAACGCTTTAGATTGATTTTTATCCTCCTCTGGATGCTGTTTTTGTGATCAGAGACAAGAGTCATGTGTGTGTGTGTGTGTGTGTGTGTGTCTGTGTGTGTGTGTGTGTGTGTGTGTGTGTGTGTGTGCGTGCGTGCGTGCGTGCGTGCGTGCGTGCGTGCGTGCGTGCGTGTGTGCGTGTGTGTGTGTGTGTGTGTGTGTGTGTGTGAAAGATTGAAGATAGATGACAGAAAGAAGAAAGAAGAAAGAAAAGAGAGAGATAGAGAGAGAGAGAGAGAGAGAGAGAGAGAGCACAATAAGGAAGAGCGAGAGGCGAGAGAGAAAGAGATGAGCTCTGCTACGACCATAATAATGTGTGTGCTTGATGAATTATAAGACAATCTATTCTATGAAGAGGCTTGTACTGTATGGTGTATCCTCTCCAGTCTTTCAGCCTGTCAGTCAGTCAGTGGTGCAGTGACTGTTCCGCTGACTGCAATGTTTTATATTCCTTTGAGAAACTTAAGAGGGGTCAAGCGCTCAATAAACACAATAGATGGCTCACACCATGTGTTAGCAGGGCTGGACTGGCCATCTGGCATACTGGGCATTTCCAGGTGGGGCCTGCACCCTCGTGAGCCCCTATTTTCAGGAATTTTTTAACATTTCTGAAAATAGGGGTACACAAGGATGCTGGGCCCACTAGTGACTCAGTTCTGCCCTGCTAATTATGAGAGGCACCTTTAAGCTAAAAGTGCCCGGGCCCTATTTCTCACCCAGCTCAGCCCTGAGTGTGAGCCAGTACTTCCTTTTTAGTGTTTGTTTCTTCTGATTTTTTTTCTCTCTTGGGAAGAGAGTGTGCCATTATTGAATTGCCCTCATATTTTGTAAATTACTGATGCTTGAAAAAAAAAGGAAAAAGGGGGGGGGGAAATGAAGCGATTTTGGAAAAAATAAAGACGTAAAAGGTCATATTTAATCATTGCAATTATCCCAATCTGCATGGTGGGGCCGTCCAATAGGGAGAACAAATGGCCAAATCTTTTTTTTCTTTTAAAAAGGCAGCCATGCCGAGGAGCTATTTAAAACCACCAGGTGGATGTACAGTAAGTGAAAAAAAGACATGTTTTTTCCCTCACTAACTCCACTTTCCACATCTTCACATCCTCCTTTCTGACACCATTAGCAGCTGTGTATGTGTGTGTGTGTGTGTGCGTGAGTGCATGCATATGTGTGTGTCCGTGTGTGCTTCTCTATGTGTGTCTATTCTGCCCAAGTACTTACTATGCAACCGAGAGAGAGAGAGAGAGAGAGAGAGAGAGAGAGCACTTTTGTGAGCAACCCCCTGCTGGTTCCAATCATAAACATCATTATCAACGCTGCTATGCGGCGAGCTCAACACTGTTGACATTAGTCCCTTCTTTCCTCCCTCCTGCCACAAGTATTAACTCTATCGCTTCATCTACTTGCAAAGAATTCATATAGTCTGTCTCTCTTCACCAATATTGCCTTTTAGCACGTCCCTATTCCGCCTCTCACATATTCTCTTTCATTTTGGATGGAATCTCACAGCTGGAATTATTCTGTAACTTCAAAGAATGCGGGGTGGAGTGAGGGAGGGGAGTTGTGGACACATGACAAGGTGGTACGTAGGACCGGGGGGCTAGGGCTGTGCGGTAACCTTGTTTTGTTCATATCCTGTTGCATTTGTATGTTATTATGGAGAGCGTTAATATACCAAAGATATCAATTCTTTACCTGCACATGTGGATCTTCTTCATGCAAATGTACTATACTAGAAGAAAAAGACATGCACACACTATGTGTTGAGTGTCATAACTGATGTGTGAAAAGTTGAAAAATGTAAAATTGATCACAACAAAAGGAGGTGTACATAAAATGATGAGACATGGAGACTACAACTGTTGGACTTTTTCTACTTACTGAATATGACTAATCCTTCGTTGTGATACGCTCATGAACAGCAAAAACAGCAATGCTGTGTGTGACAGGTGACTGCAATATTTGTATCTGTCAAACAATGTGTATTATGTTTAGTATTTGTATAATAACCTTACTCTCCTGTGTAGGCCACTCTACACTCCTCGATTTTGCTATACTGTATTTTTTTTTTTTACTTTACTCTATTCTTCTCTACTCCACTCTACTTTGCTCCACTATATTCTGCTCTACTCTATTGCATTTTGTTCTATTCTACTCTACTCTACTCTACTCAACTCAACTCAACTCAACTCTACTCAACTATATTCTATTCTACTTTAGTGCATTCTATTCTATTCTATTCTATTCTATTCTATTCTATTCTATTCTATTCTATTCTATTCTACTACACTCTACTCTACTCTACTCTACTCTACTCTACTCTACTCTACTCTACTCTACTCTACTCTACTCTACTCTACTCTACTCTACTCTACTCTACTCTACTCTACTCTACTCTACTCTACTCTACTCAACTATATTCTGCTCTACTTTAGTGCATTCTATTCTATTCTACTACACTCTAGTCTACACTATGCTACTCTGCTCTACTGAACGCTAAAGAACAGCAATGCTGTGTGTTGCAGGTGACAGAGACGCGCACCGGGCCGCTTGGGTGTAACACCTACGACAACCTGGACTCAGTCAGCTCCATCCTCCTGCAGAGCCCCGAGAACAAGCTTCACCTGCAAGGTAAGCACACACCTGTCCTGCACATAACACCTGCACACGTACACCTGTGCCAGAACACATTCTTGTTTCCAAACAGGCATATCTGCACATACACTTTTGTGCAGAGTAGACACTGTACACCATATAAACTGTATACTCCTGAACACACAGCTACTGTATACACCTACAGTATATCACGAAAGTGAATACACCCCTCACAGTTTTGCAGATTTTTGAGTATATCTTTTCATAGGAAAGCATTACAGAAATTTCACTTTGACACAATGATTAGTGACCTTTTAACAACATATTTAACCGCTTAAATTTCTTGTTCACTCAGAAACAAACAAAATACAGCCATTCATGTTTGAACATGTACTCACAAAAGTGAGTACACCCCAGATTAACATCCGGTAGAGAAGAGGCTATGTTGGCTCGAATCGTCTCGAAATGAAACGAAATGAAAAGGGATGACAAGAGAGGTCATCAGTGTGCGTTTCAACTTTTCTTTGCATTGAACTTTTAAATGTTGAGTCTGCATGTGGCTTAAATAGATTGGTGTGAGATTTGAATGCAATCCTATGGAGAATATCATGATCTGCTTCAGTAGTCACAGTGCATGTTGACATGCATGTTTCTTTTAGGTGTATTTCAGATTGCCAATGTTGACAGCATTCATGCATCCCCAAACCATGTCAGTCCCACTACCATGCTTGGCTATTGAGAGGATACAGCTTTTTTGTAAAACTCACTTGTTTACCACCACACATGCTTGACAGCATCTAAAGCAAATTTGTTTATCTTGGTCTCAAGAGAGATGAACAGACCAAGGATATGGATCACTGGAACCATGTCGTGTGATCTGAAGAGACCAAGATAAACAAATTGGCTTTAGATGGTGTCAAGCATGTGTGGTGGTAAACAAGTGAGTTTTACAAAAAAGCTGTATCCTCTCAATAGCCATGCATGGTAGTGGGACTGACATGGTTTGGGGATGCATGAATGCTGTCAACAATGGCAATCTGAAATACACCTAAAAGAAACATGCATGTCAACATGCACTGTGACTACTGAAGCAGATCATGATATTCTCCATAGGATTGCATTCAAATCTCACACCAATCTATTTAAGCCAGATGCAGACTCAAAATTTAAAAGTTCAATGCAAAGAAAGGTTGAAACGCACACTGATGACCTCCCTTGTCATCCCTTTTCATTTCGTTTCAATTCGAGACGATTCGAGCCAACTTCTCTACCGGATTTTAATCTGGGGTGTACTCACTTTTGTGAGTACATGTTCAAACATTAATGGCTGTATTTTGTTTTTTTCTGAGTGAACAAGAAATTTAAGCGGTTAAATATGTTGTTAAAAGGTCACTAATCATTGTATCAAAGTGAAATTTCTGTCATGCTTTCCTATGAAAAGATATACTCAAAAATCTGCAAAACTGTGAGGGGTGTATTCACTTTCGTGATATACTGTACACATTTGCAGGTATAATACATAGCCTATGCATACACACACACCCACGCGCACACTTCTACTTTACACATGAATGCACGGGCACACACGGACGCACGCACGCACAAGCGCGCACACACACA
>NC_085867.1:35393222-35395722 GCF_034702125.1 Engraulis encrasicolus | reverse complement strand
GTAAAGCCCTTTGTAAGGAAACTAAAGCTTGACCCTGAAGTTGCACAATAAGCTACATCCTCAGATGGCAAGTTGCTCAGCCATTCATATTTTTCTCCCAATGAAATTACACTTCAGCTGTTTTCCTCCAAAGATACAGGGATAGCTATCTCTGTAGTGCAAACCACCTATTTTGGAGTAAACTTGTTTCTTCCTAGAGTCGCATCAAAAGTTTTGTTTTTATTTAGTTGTTATAGTTCTTCACAAGCGCAGAGGACAAAAGTCTATCAACGAGAAAGAAAAGTAGCCTATCCTCCGCGCTCCTGAGCCATCTGATGCGTCACGGCTATGCAGACACAGTAGTCACGGGAGCCTCTTCAGGTGCATGGCCGTAGCCAGCCATGTGAAGTAGGCGAGGTCCGCACGCGCCGAAATTTTATTATTAATATAAAATATAAATTAAAAATGAATTCATAAAATAAATAAATATAGGCTACACAGGCCTATATATAGGGCCCTCCTCTATGAATGTATAGGCCTAATGTGAAATAGTAAATATGTAGACATGTATAATAATAAATATGTTGTAGTTTTCAGCCAACTCAGCCTATTCCCTTTGAATGGCTATGCTTTGGTATCATGCCTCTTTTATTATAAACAGCATCCTCCCAGTCAGTAAAGCCCTTTGTAAGGAAACTAAAGCTTGACCCTGAAGTTGCACAATAAGCTACATCCTCAGATGGCAAGTTGCTCAGCCATTCATATTTTTCTCCCAATGAAATTACACTTCAGCTGTTTTCCTCCAAAGATACAGGGATAGCTATCTCTGTAGTGCAAACCACCTATTTTGGAGTAAACTTGTTTCTTCCTAGAGTCGCATCAAAAGTTTTGTTTTTATTTAGTTGTTATAGTTCTTCACAAGCGCAGAGGACAAAAGTCTATCAACGAGAAAGAAAAGTAGCCTATCCTCCGCGCTCCTGAGCCATCTGATGCGTCACGGATATGCAGACACAGTAGTCACGGGAGCCTCTTCAGGTGTGGATATTTTACTGCGATTGACTCTGACGAAGACGTGGCAACGTCGATAGTCTTGGCACTTGTCCAAATAAACTAAATATCCACACCTGAAGATGTTCCGGTGACCTCCTCTGTCAGTGTTTATCACATGCTTTCCAATTTACAATCAATTACCTTTCACGGATATCCCGCTTTTACCTTTATGCAGCAGCTGATGCAGCAGCCGGCCTTCTTAAAATAATGACTCAAATGGCTTTTGAAGACACCGTAGCCTACTTGTTACGCATGAGCTTTATGTAGGCTATACAACGGTTGGCTTTCTGTTAGCGGAGATCTCACCAAGCGCGGGCTTTCTGATAGCGGAGATCTCACCAAGCGCGTGCTTAATGGGCGCGTTCGTAACGGCACATTACTCCGCAGGCTGCTCACGCACACTTTGCCATTTCAATGCATTTTTCCAACCAGAAAGCATGGTAATTTTGCGTTGCGCAATGCTCTGTCACGAACGCGACCAAACACTTGCGATGTCGGCTGAGTTGCGTTCTCTCCCACGAGTCGCACCACTTGCGATATTAATCAATCTTGTTTACTCTCAAAAACAGAACACAAAGGCAAAACTAGAACACATAGCACATGGATGTTAACCACAGTTTGCAAAGGACGCTTCACAAAGGTTTATAGATGTTTTTGTGTGTTTCAGTTGGTCATATTTGCCGTTAAAATAATAATAATAACAAATAAAAACCTCTCACGATAGACGAGGTCCGGACCTCGCTAGCCTCAAATGTAACTACGGCCATGTTCAGGTGTGGATAATTTTACTGCGATTGACTCTGACGAAGACATGGCAACGTCGATAGTCTTGGCACTTGTCCAAATAAACTAAATATCCACACCTGAAGATGTTCCGGTGACCTCCTCTGTCAGTGTTTATCACATGCTTTCCAATTTACAATCAATTACCTTTCACGGATATCCCGCTTTTACCTTTATGCAGCAGCTGATGCAGCAGCCGGCCTTCTTAAAATAATGACTCAAATGGCTTTTGAAGACACCGTAGCCTACTTGTTATGCATGAGCTTTATGTAGGCTATACAACGGTTGGCTTTCTGTTAGCGGAGATCTCACCAAGCGCGGGCTTTCTGATAGCGGAGATCTCACCAAGCGCGTGCTTAATGGGCGCGTTCGTAACGGCACATTACTGCGCAGGCTGCACACGCACACTTTGCCATTTCAATGCATTTTTCCAACCAGAAAGCATGGTAATTTTGCGTTGCGCAATGCTCTGTCACGAACGCGACCAAACACTTGCGATGTCGGCTGAGTTGCGTTCTTTCCCACGAGTCGCACCACTTGCGATATTAATCAATCTTGTTTACTCTCAAAAACAGAACACAAAGGCAAAACTAGAACACATAGCACATGGATGTTAACCACAGTTTGCAAAGGACGCTTCACAAAGGTTTATAGATGTTTTTGTGTGTTTCAGTTGGTCATATTTGCC
>NC_085867.1:35385722-35388222 GCF_034702125.1 Engraulis encrasicolus | reverse complement strand
CCCCAGACAGACAGCATCAACAGCCTGCTGTGCCAGTAACAAGGATCCGACACCCCCTCTCACTGGGGCACCACGACATGGGGTCACATCTTGTGGTGGTGCGGGAGGGGGGCTGTGGAGCTGGAAGGTGGTGTCCAATGATGGTGAAGGATGGAGAAGGCTCTCACTGGGGCCCACACCACAGGGGCCAGTGGTGGTCCTACAATGAGTTGCGGACCATGAGGCGACAACGCCCCTTCTGATGCCACGCCCCTTTACCATTGGTCCCCTCCACCAGTGAAAAAAAAGGCAAAAAAATGTTTATAATAGCTGATCCACTTATATTAATGTTATTATTGCAACAGTATAGTCATAATGTAGAAATAGCACCTTTTAGAAGATTTGAATATGCTAATAACTGTTTTAACATGTTTTAAGGGGATTTTCTCAACGTCATTTAGGGGCATGGTATTGCGGTGGGGGCCTGGGTTTAGTGGTGGTGCTGCCCCCTCTCAGGTGCCGCCCCAGACAATTGCACAGTTGACCCCCCACCCCTGATGGGGTCATATCTTGGGCTGCAGGCCGGGGGCCGGGGGCCGGGGGCCGGGGTGTGGTTGACGTACTACAATCCAGAATAGACAGCAGTGCAAAGTTCTGCAAACTGTAGAAATACTTCACTGACTTCACCGTACAAAGAGGAAGGTGGGGGCGAAGAGTGTGCGAAGACGTGTGTTGTGCATGGTGTGTTGGGGCCAATTATGTGAGTGTGTTGTGTGTGAGAGAGATGCAAGCGCCTGTACAGGCACAGGTACGTGATGGGAGTATGGTCCAGTCAAAGTAAGGTGAAGTGGCATGGGGTTTTGTTTTGTTTTATTCTGTTTTGTTTTGTTTTCTTTCTGGATAGGTTTTACTTGGAGTGGCAGAGAATCCACCTCTTTTTAAAAAAGAAACCCTCTATTCTCTGTTCTCTTCTCCTCTGCTATCCGCTTCTGTCTTTGGATATTCACTATTGTGAAGGGCAGTGAACAGTGTAGCAGATCCAAGGCAGCACAGGGCCACTGACATCATTCCCCGGGGCCAGGACAAAGCCATCTAAAAGACCCCCCCCCCACCCCTCAACCACTACATTCAATGTAATGAGTACCCAAATTTGCTCCCACACAGGCAGCCCCCAACCCCCACCCCGCCTCCCATGGGCCTGGGACAACTGACCCCTTTGTCCCCTCCCTGTTGGCGGACCTGCACATTGCACAGCACAGCAGTGGTAACATCACAGGCTGAAGGCACACCTTGGGGGCATGATGTGCTTGCTGCATACTGAGCCTCTATTGACTTTGAACATTTTAAGGCCTATCTATAATGCATAGTGATACATCCCTAACCCCGCTACCCCATCATCCTCCCTTCTCTGGCGGTTGCTTTATTCTACCAACCACCAACACCCCTCTCTACACACACACACGCACACACGCACACACACGCGCACACGCACACGCACACGCACACGCACACGCACGCACGCACGCGCACACACACACACACACACACACACACACACACACACACGCACACGCACACGCACACGCACACGCACACGCACACGCACACGCACACACGGTATAAAAATGAGCAGTGTGTGTTGGCTTATTACAGATACTTAAAGACATGAAAGATGTGATAAGCAAACAGCAAAAAAAGAAAGTTCAGGGCCACCCCCCCTTCCAATTAGCGTGTAATGGTAAAGAGCAAAAGCCCATTGCTAGAGGGCCAAAAACCCACTGCCAAGCCTTTGCTGAATAAAATATCTTAACCTGCCTTTCATCAATATTTAGGAGCTTGCATATTATAATAATAGCACATTCATTTACCAGCAAAAGACGCAGAAGAACACACACAGCTTCCTCATTTGAATGTTACATCTCTCTCAAAAAGATAAGTAAGGAAATAAAGTGAAGTGAAAAGTGAAAATGAAAGCCCATTGGGAAACTCCAACTCCCATTGTCATTGTGACACAGCACTCCACAGCACACAAGTGTTCACTGCACTACAGATGAAAATTAGCCGTGTGGCTATAATCTGGCTCAATTGTATATTGTGCACTGTCCCTGCACACTGCGCACAACGAAATTGCATTAATGCTTCACCCGTGCAAGGGGGCAGCCCTCAGTGGCGCCCCTAGGGAGCAGTGCGGCGGGACGGTACCATGCTCAGGGTACCTCAGTCATGGAGGAGGATGGAGGTAAGCACTGGTTGATTACTTCCCCCACCAACCTGGCGCGTCGGGAGTCGAACCGACTACCTTTGGGATGCAAGTCCGACGCTCTAACCGCTTACCCATGACTGCCTTATATGGGTGAAAGACAAAGAGATACTGTACCTGTAGGTGAAAAGATAGTGGACAGTGTCAGAATCCAGTCTGCGGGATGTGCTTGAGTGTTGTATACAGTACGTGTTTCCCGATACATAGACCATTCTGTAGCACAGTGGTTCCCAACCTATGGGTCGGGACCCAACTTATGGG
>NC_085867.1:35360722-35365722 GCF_034702125.1 Engraulis encrasicolus | reverse complement strand
CTTGCCCTGTCCCTGCACCTCCTCCACCCATGGCTGAAGTGCCTTTAAGCAAGGCACCTAACCCCACATTGCTCCAGGGACTGTAACCGATACCCTGTAAATAACTGTAAGCAGGCCTGGAAATTCGTCATTTTAGGGACAAGGCCACTTGAGAGGGCATCAGAGAGGGCATTAAGGCCACTGTGGCCTTATGGCAGATATTTTGTCAAGGGAACAAGGCCAAAGTGAGCGGGCACGAAATTCCTGCCCTGACTGTAAGCATCAGATAAGTGTAATGTAATGTGAAATGGCCAAACTTCCTTCTCCTCCTCCAAATCTGTCCGTCCTAGTCTGCTACTCTACATCCTCTTTCTTTGGACTTTTTTTGGGGCCCTGAAGACAAAACTCTTATTCAGTTCCAGCTTGATGAGCAAACTACTTTTTTGGATGAAAGGTGAAACTCATTCAATCTCTACAGACATGCTAAATACAGGCAAACCATTTGTCTCTGAAATGTGTGCTGACCTTTTCATAAAATGAGGCGTAAGGCACAGGCATTGTGTGACGTGCGTGCGTGCGTGCATGCGTGCGTATCTCGCACTAACTGTAGGTCACTGTCTCTTTCTGGTGGCCTCCCTGGAGAGCCAAAACACTAAATGCAATCATGCTTTGTCTTTCCGCGGGTCTGCGGGTGACCTCCCGCGAGTGCTCGAGTATGCCTATAAATGCAAACGCGTCTCATCTCTGTGGCGTGCAGGTGATCTCCCCAGGGTCCTAGGAAGTACAGACACATCCTTTTCATTTTTAGTACTACTGTACAGATGATCCTGAAGCCCCCAGCGGTGCAGATGACACGCAGCTGTGTTAAGGCGTACAGAAGTGTTATCTCAGTATCTCAGTGCAGACTTGTTATTGACTGTACTGAGAGGCTGTCTGTGTCTCGCAGGTGTGCAGATGACGCGTAGCTGTTGTAAAGGTGTGAGGAAGTGTTATTTCTCCCTTGCGGTACAAGATGCAGACTTGAATTTGTCAAGGTCTGTTGCCTGTCTCGTTCACATCTAGAGGAGTCATGAAGTGACTTTTACACCATGCGTGTAGGTACAGGTGATGAATATTGGTAGCCTGGCCACGTCCTCCTAGTGACGCAACACCTTCTGTGTTGCTTCTAGTCAGTCCAAGAGCAATGTAAATATCGTTTCTGATTTCCCGAAAAATCGGGAACTCCACCCACTTTGTCTAACACCAGTCAACCAGTAGCAAACCAAGGGAGGCGGGTCAACCATGCTGTTTGGGAAAGTTAATTGTTATGATCTTGGTCAGACCAAGTCTCAAAGACATTGAGAGTCGATGAAAATCAGGCTAGAATATTGGTATTAACAGTGTCATCAAAGTACGGAATGCAGACTCTATCCCCGTCGGTCCGACTCTCTGGTCTGCAGGTGGCACTCAGCTCTTTTATGGTGTGTGGAAGTGTTACGTCCCCCCTCAGTGCTCAATTTAGACTTGTCATTCTGCTGTAAGTCTGTCTCTCTCAGGTCTAGAAGACGTGTCACTGTCTGTGTTTATAGGTCTATCTGTCTCTAGGTCTTCATGAGATAACATACTATATGGTGACTTTCACGGAATGCGTATGGGTATTGAATAGGGGTTACAGTGGTGTAGTCTTCTTTTTTTATGGTGGGTATGCTGTATATTTGAGCATTTTTTGAAGTAGGTATACTGTATATATTTGTGCTATTCAAAACAATGGATCAATCAATTTTAAGTGGGTATACTGAAATTCCTGAAATTTAGAAGTGGGTATACTCTGTACACCCGTGTTCTACGTAGACTACACCACTGGGGTATTATCATAAAATATACAGGCTTGTCTTTGTCTGCTCTAGACTGTCTCCTACCTGTCTTTAGGAAACATGTTTTTTTCAGGTCTATACATTATATTGCTATTATTTAAGGCAGACTTGTCTCTTTCGGTCTGTGTCTATGAGCTTTGCAAATTAATTGCTGTGGCTTCTATATGTATGGGTGTTGACGTGTTTCTGTGTGTACATGCGTGAGTGCTTGCATAAGTGCGTGTGTGCTTGCGGCCTTTGTGAGTTTGTGTGTGTGTGTGTTTGAGTGAAAGTGGGCATATGTGTGTTGTATGCAGTCATTGGCCTGCCTGTCAGCAGGTCTTCAGGCGATCTTCCCCAAGTGTCTATGTGTTCGTTTTTTCCCCATTACTAAACGTCGACTTGTCCATGTCGACTTTCCTCCATACGGCTCTTAAAGGGACACTGTGCAGGTAATGGTCAAAAAAGGTACTGCAACTTTGCTGCTCATTGAAACTGGGCTGCCTATTGCCAACGTTGATCTTTTCATGAAAGTTGACTAAGTATTATACTAATATTAAAGGACTTTTTTTAGGAAAAGCACAAAAGCACAACAGATACCTCTTAATGTATGTCCTCTACAAGTCTTCTGTTGTCCAGTCTTGCACTTTAAATGTCTGTATGAGCACTGTCTATGTCCATACTGTCTTAAGTCCATGTATAAGTACTGTCTATGTCTATACTGTCTATGTCCTTACCTAGATTAGTCTATGTCTAATGGGAAAGCAAGAAATGTAATTTCAAATTCTTTGTATGACCAGTGCATGTAAAGAAATTGACAATAAAACCTACTTGACTTGACTTGACTTGAATATTCTTTAGTATGGCCATAATGAATACTTAGAATTTGATGGTGGTGGTAAGTATTCATGAAAAAGGTAACATTAGTGAATGGGTAGTATTAATTCTGGAGGTAAACAACTAAAAATCTCAGTGTCCCTTTAAGGTGATGTTGTGCGTGTGCGGGCTACCTCCCCAGTTCAAAACCCTCCACTGTTCTCTGTCTTTCTGCCTGTACTGTAGGTCTTCAGGTGATCTTCCCCGAGTACCTGCAGGAGAAGTTTGTCCAGTCGGCGCTGAGCTACATCATGTGCAACGGCGAGGGCGAGTACATGTGTCGCAACAGCCAGTGCATCTGCAAGTGCTCGGAGGACTACCCACAATGCAACTGCCCCGTCACTGACCTGCAGATCATGGAGAACACGCTGCAGCACATGGTGGAGTCCTGGGCAGCCTCCTACAAGGACTTTGAGAATTCAGGTACAGTAGGTTATAATATTGTGGATACAGTACACCAGTGTTTCCCAACTAGGTGGTACACGAGCACCCCTCAGGGGGTACGCGGAAAAATGTAATAATCACAAATATATTGAGTGTAGTCACATTGGGATAGAGGAGCAGAGCATGAATGGGGGCGAGGGGGTACTCATCATATGAAAAAATTGCTAAGGGGGTACACAGGACAAAAAAGGTTGGGAAACACTGCAGTACACGGTACAATACCGTTTATTGCAGATATACTGTACAGAGTACAATACAATGTATTGCAGATACTGTACACACAGAGGACATTGAGAATTCAGGTACAGTGGGTTATTGTGAATACAGTACACTGTACAATACAGTTTATTGCGGATAAAGATAAAGAAAGATACATTTTGCAATACAGGATACACTACACACAAAGGACATTGAGAATTTATGTAGCTTGGTGAAGACATACCTAGTGCACAAGCACACACACACACTTTGAGAATTCAGGTAGTTTATTGCAGTAGATGCGCATTCAGTATAGGCCTACGCAAGATCCAGTAGACATTTACTGTACAGTAGGGCTGGGCGGTTTTGGAAAAAATGAGCATCACGGTTTTCTTGATGAAAATTGACATCACGGTTTTCTGCACGGTTTTTTGATAAGCGGCGATTTCCCCCCAAATCTTAATCTTTCGGACGAAAAAAAACTGAAATTAAATTTAAAAATGAGATACAATCATGAATTTAAATTAATCTCCATTTCTATTTTATCACTTTTTCATTTCAATATTTTTATATTTTATAGTTTATATTTCCCTACCCAAGACTTTAAGTTCCCTTTCAAGTAAAAAGGGTTAATAAATTATTATAAGCAGCTGTTTTTGGCTTTTTTCCCCAAGACAGCCCAAAACTGCATATTTGTTCTACACCTGGCAACACTACTTGCTTAGTTCTCGTTGTACACCTGGCAACATTGATCACTACGACCGCATGTTGCCTTGCGCAGCGCGAGTAAACACAGTGGGACAGAAACGGAACAGACTGAAGAGACACGAAAACAAACGGATTTACTTGACATTGTGTGAATATTTTTTTGAATTAAAGGCCAAATATAACGTATAATGTATTTTGTCAGGTAGTTTGTGTCATATGGCGATGTATTTCGCTCCTATTTTGCTCCCAAATCATTTCAAACAGCAATGTAGCAATGTATCTTGTCTGCCCATTGCATTTTGCAAGCTAAGCTAAATTAGCCTCAATGGCAAAACTCATACGCAGCCTTAACAGCAGTCCTGCACACGCAGTTGGGATGGTAATGAAATACAGTTAAGGATCTGAGAACTGTTTTAGCCTATTAGAATAGCCTTTTATTTAACTTTGTGAGATCAAATGTAAGCTAAGTTGATTTAAATGTTCATCATGATTCATCCATGCCATGTGGGTTCTTCATTAGGCTATGCTTCACTCTCACCAGCTTCTTTAGCGCGATTAACCAATTATTTGTATTGCTTCAATCAACATCTTAAATTGTGATGACATTTCCTAGTAGAAAAGCAACAGTGGACTTGGAGTTGAAATGAAGTGTGACACGAAGTATGAAGTTCACGCACATAGCCTAGTATATGAACAACAACAACAAAACCGTCTCTCATCAAAAAGAGAACCTTGTGTAGGTGAAACCGAGATCACGGTTTTTTAACCGTAAACCGCCCAGCTCTACTACGTACAGTTATTGTTGTTTCCTACAAGGACGTAGACAATTGAGGTAGGTAACTGTAGACATACCAGTAGACATACCGGTATCCGTCACACACATTGTAATTGCATCCAATACCCCCACTTACGGCATTTTGTTGTTCTTTCTCTTACAAGAACACTAGCTATCATATTGTAGAT
>NC_085867.1:35330722-35350722 GCF_034702125.1 Engraulis encrasicolus | reverse complement strand
AATGGCTGTTGCTTGGCTTATGGAGATCCAGGCTCATTAGTAGGCCTGGCCCTTTGGGGTTATTAGTGAGTCACATCTCACACTATTAAGACACTGTGTGTACTTACACACAAATCCCTCTTCTCGCTAACTAGAAAGTAAGGCTTGGTGCACGAGTTATATATACATGGGTGGAAGACGTGACACCAATTGTTGTGTGCCTATGATTTGTTTTAGTAGGGAAAATCAATGTTAAAATGTTAAAATAGCCTCACAAAATTCTTAAATAGGCCTACATTTTTTTTTAAACAATAACAACTAGCACAACAATGAGGGTATAAAGGTCAAAAATTTCATAAAACATTAAACTAACCTTTTCAAAGACCCTAGGTGGAATCCGCAGCAAGACATGTTATTAACTACTTTGACATAATTCTACACTTGTCCTGTTTAACCGTGACTTACAGAAATGGAAACATCAATTTGCAGATATTGTCAGTAATTTAGGGAATTAAGCGTGTCACTTTGTGTTCCTAAATTGTCAATGTGGCGTAACGACCATTTGAGGAGCAATTTTGTTCATTTGTGTCGGACCCTTCTTGAAATCTGCTTCATTCAATATTTTCTGAGCATGGTGTTTATAGTTGCATGTCAAATACTACAACGTTAGCGAAACATTTTAGATTCAAAATTCCTGTCAAAAATAAGTCCTGCTTGGTTGATAAGGTTTTAGTCGATCACTGCGTTCTGAAGCCCAGAATTTTGTGATTGTTGGGTTCAAAATAGTGCAGAACAGTAACTCAGTTCATGTGGTTAAAAAGTCGTAGGGACACATCATCATCTTAGTATAACTCGTTTAGTTTTTTTGTTATTTAACATTGTGGAACAATAGTACAAAATAGAAGAAATACCCTGGTCTTTGCTTGACTGCCTACCTGCCTACACGTCTGTGCCTCTAAAAGGCTTCGGGTAGCTTTGGTCCATTTCTCTGAGTGGCCTCTTGTTCTGGCCATTTGTCATCGTCTGTACTAGTCTGTTGCTGATAAACAGTGGGAGGATGAATGATATGAAAACACTGTGGTGGTGATGCCGATTCTGGTGGTGGACTGGAGTAGGTTGGGTATTGGGTGAGAAAAATGGCGAGGGTGTTTCTTGTGTTATATTATTTGCAATGGCAGCTTGTGGAATGAATGCAACCTTTTGTTTCAACCTTTCCCCACCCGTGTCACCTGGCTTCACACCCATGTACCGGCGGCAAAGCCATTTCTGTGCCAGAGTGTTTGCCTGCAGATATGGCTGCACACAATACGATTTTTTTTTCTTCTCTGGGAGAGGAGAGAGGCGGGGTGCTAAAAGAAGACCAGCCACTGACAGGGAAGAGAAAGGTGCGTACAAGACTGTAAAAAGGAAAATGCAGGTGTGAGAGAAACAGAAGGTGTGAAAGTTGGAGAAAAAAAATCTCCAGTTTTGTGTGATGAAGAATGTGAATCACATCTACTGCTGCCTTGCCACCGCGATAAGTTGAAGGACTTCCAAGTTTCGCAAAGACTTGTGCTTCCATAAATTAGCAAAAAGCATTGTCTGACAGAAAGTCTACTGACAGAAAGTCTGCTTTACAGGCAGGGTGGAGGAGCTGTGTCCTTAGCACTGACACTGCCTTGAAGTGTTGCTATTTCATGCCTGTGTCTTCCCGCTGACAGTGAAGTGTATTATTAAACTAGGCAGGTTCATCTTCAAGTGCAGTGCCAGGTTCAAGCCGCCTTATGGGTGCCTGACCTGAAGATCAGCATGAGGTAGAGGGTAGCCTACTTTATCTACACCTGTGGGCAAACTAAACTTGAAGTGTAAATGAAAAGACATCCTTACTTTTTCTGTACAGTACCACTTCCGCCATCATCATCATCGGCAACAACAAAAACGGCAACATTGTGTCGCTATCAGTTCCAGAAGTTGTCCACTGGAAAGGACAACATGTACAACGTGTGGCGTTAGAGTGGGCAAATGCAGTACCAGTGTGGTACTGTATATGACTGCATGTGATACAATATGTGTATCTACAATACATAAAGATAGAGTCAATACAGTAATGGCCCAGGCAGACTGACTGAAGTTTTCATATGGCTGTTCATAGAAATCTCTTGTTACTTTTCAGTTTGTTTGATTGCATTTCCAGGAACAATTCCTTATCATGCCATTTAACGCACAACACATAATTCAGTTTGAGAGATACTGCGTGTGTGCCACAATACATGGGAATTTTCCCACAGCTTTTCAATCTCTATTCATCCATGCATCCACCCACCCATCCATATCTGTCGCCCTCCCTCGCCGCCTCTGTCTCTCGATATTTACATTCTCTCGCTCAGTTACTCTTTTTCAAAGCAGCACTCTCTTGCACTCTCTCTCTCTCTCTCTCTCTCTCTCTCTCTCTCTCTCTCTCTCTCTTTCGCTCTCTCTCCCTCTCTGTCTGTCTCTCTCCATGTATCAAACCAAACCTTTGTCTCAGTGAACCACTGTTCTCTTAATGCCTGTTCCGTTTTTCTTTTGCCTTTCTTTCTTTCTTTGTCTTTGTGCATTAAATCAACATCTTTCTCCCTTCCTCTCTGTATTAAACCTTCACACCATGACTACTCCCCACACCCGTCCCTCTCTTTCTCTCTCCAAGCCCCCCCCCTCTCTCTCTGCATGGATATGTCATCAGTGCTAAGCACGGGTGCTGTCTGGTTCCCCCATAACAAACATGGAGATGTGCTCTGATTTGTGAAAACAAACATTCATTTCCAGCCATTTCCATTCTGGTCCCCACGGCGAAGAGCCAGCCACTTGTTGTTTTTTTTTCCGGGGAAAAAAATATAATGATGGGAAAACAAAACATCAGGCGGCTCTCGCGCGCCTTACTGCGCCAAAGTGCTTATTTGATTTAAAAAAAATATAGACTATCTGGGCCTTGCGACTCAAAATGATATAAGTGCTGCATGTTTCAAATGAATACATCAGAACTGAATTAAATTACAGATGAGCTTTGTCTCCTGTATGCAACTGTTTAAAATGGAGATGGCGAGATTGTATTTTTTCAGCCAAATGCGATGGCTGAGCAATATTAAAGGGGGGGAAAGGCACATTATGCATCTTGACAGTATGTATTGGATTTGTGACACATCAACAGCAATTTGGCAGATTAAATCAACTGTATGTGAAAGCATGTTATAAATATTAAAACCCATCCCTGAAAATCTACCTCTTCAATGAAATAACTCCCATTTCAATTCAACGAGTGACTCATTTCTATGAGCCAACATGTAGCACAACGCTTGGTGTCAACCTAGCGAAAAACATTCACTCCCCTTGCAGTGATTCACTGCGTGTGTCACTGCAACAGTGTTAGATTGTGTTTGAGACTCGGAGAGGAGTTAGTATCGCACAGATCGTGGCGTATATTTGTATCTGTGCAGATGCTGTCTGTGTCTGGGTCAGGCTTGCATGATATGATGCAAGTGGCGGGCGGCCGTGTCACTGTGCGTGTGATGGCGCTAGTCACCATGTCAGACGGTGGCTGGCTGGATGGCACCCAAATCCCATTCCCGAAATGTCTTTGCGGTGTCATTCAGTGCCCTTGGCATTCTCTATTACTGTCAACACAGACACCGTCACGCCCGCCCACACTCAACAAACACACACACAGTAAGTCGCATAAAAAAGGATTATTTTTGGAATTTTGGCAACATCTGTATTATATTATATTATATTATATTATATTATATTATATTATATTATATTATATTATATTATATTATATTATATTATATTATATTATATTGTAATTTACTCGTGTGTTTGCGGATTTGTTTCTTGTTTATTTTTTTTTAATTGCAATTATTCATCAATTTGAAAGGCAAAATTAGATTGAAATGAATTCAAGTCCAAAGTATTACTGTAAAGGCCCCAATTCTGTGTGCTTTCCAAAGCAAAGGAAATGATTTGGGAGTTGGTAAACACTGCCTTCTGGGACTTGGTAAACACTATAGCTTATTGAATGAAATGGTTTTCAAACTCATTTGGAAAAGCCACAACTTATTTTAAACTGTAGAAATCCTTACAATGTCTCAAAGAATTAATCCATGTCCAATAGAAAAAGGAATGTGGCTTGCAGTATGAACTCAGAAAATGCACTGGAATCTATTTGTTCTTTGCAAAGGAGCCTCACCCTAATTAGTCTATAGCCTACTGGATAAACTTCAAAGTGTACATTTGACATGAGGAACGTTTTCAGAGTTATCAATATGCTTTCAGGAAAACACAAACCCAAGTACACACACACACACACACGCAAACACAAACACACACACACACAAAAACACACACACACACACACACACACACACACACACACACACACACACACACACACACACACACACACACACACACACACACACACACACACACACACACTGCGTTTTGCCAATAGGGGGTTTGAGGCCTCCATTAGAGCGCGTGGCTATTGGTTTTTTAGAAGTATTGACCTTAGTAAGGGGAAATGGGTCATGGGCCATCAGTCAACATGAGCTAAAAGCTGTCCCAGTTCACCAGGATTTGTGGAGACATTGCTGTGATTGATGCAGAGTAATGGCATTATGAAACTGATTTTTCATGTTTCCTGGAATGTACTGCTCCCTTCCTTGGAAAAAAATGGATATACTGTACACTACAGTACATGTATGTAGGCATTCAAAACATCATCCGCAACCATCAACCCACCCAACCCACTCAAGTGAATGTGTGTGTTTTTGTGTGTGTGCGTGTGCGTGTGCGTGTGCGTGTGCGTGTGCATGGGCGTGTGTGTGTGTGTGTGTGTGTGTGTTGGGGTGGGGTGGGTTGGGGTCAGCTGTCCCTCCCATAACATGGCTATTTCGGAGTTATCCATGTCAGAAATAGATCACTTCATGAGGGAGGAATGAGATCATACATGCTTTTACCAGAAGTAGTCCATCCTCCAGAGTCCGCGTTGAATTCGTAAAAACCATCCATTTCGCTGCATTAAAAATACAAGCTTTGGAAATTAGTTCAGTTTAACATTTTTATACTGCTGGATCGGCTGTTATGCATGAGGAAGAAATTAAGAGTTTGGTGAAACTGATTTTGTGAGAGGGAAAATGCATCACGTCATGATGTGCCCTGCCAGAAGCTCTGTTACTGATGGACACAGAGGTGGTTTATGGGGATTTGACTCACTTGCTATCCCCCTCTTTCTTTATGACTGGATATTAGTTCCGCAAATTCTCTCTCTGTCGGTCTCTCTGCCTCTGGCTGTCTGTCTGTCTGAATGTCTTTCTTTCTTTCTTTCTTTCTTTCTTTCTTTCTTTCTTTCTTTCTCTCCCCCCTCTCTCCCTTTCTTCCCCCCCCCTCTCTCTGTCTCTCTCTCTCTCTCCCTCCCTCTCCCTCTCTCTCTCCCCCCCCTCTCTCTCTCTCTCTCTCTCTCTCCCTCCCTCTCCCTCTCTCTCTCCCTCCCTCTCTCTCTCTCTCTCTCTCTCTCTCTCTCTCTCTCTCTCTCTCTCTCTCCGTGAGTCCCCTGTAGCTGTCCACCTGCAGAGTGTTCATTTGGGAAATGGTGCGGCCCCTTGTGATCTCTCAAGCAAGTGGCGGAAGCTGCTTGTGTGTGTGTGTGTGTGTGTGTGTGTGTGTGTGTGTGTGTGTGTGTGTGTGTGTGTGTGTGTGTGTGTGTGTGTGTGTGTGTGTGTGTGTGTGTGTGTGTGTGTGTGTGTGTGTGTGTGTGTCATCAGTCACGGCTCCTTCAGTTTCATTAGCATGTCATTATAACCTTCAGCAGTCCTCCCAACCCCAATAGTCCAACCCCCCTCCCCCCCCCCCCCTCCACCCCCCCCCCCCCCCCCCCCCCCCCCCCTCCCCCCCCCCCCCTCCCCCCACACACACACACACACAACACACACACACAAACAGACATACACTACAGACACTCACACACACACACCCATCAAAATGAGTGGGACAGAGCTTTTGGCCACATCTGTGGCAGAGAACTTTCACAACTGTCAGCATGACAAGGGAAAGGGGACCCGAGGGAGAGAGAGAGGGGGAGAGGCAGCAGACAAGATTTGCATGAGAAAATAGAGCCTCTCTCTCTCTCTCTCTCTCTCTCTCTCTCTCTCTCTATCTCTCTCTGTCTCTCTCTCTCTCTCTCTCTCTCTCTCTCTCTCTCTTTCTCTCTCTCCGTCTCTTCCCTTGCCTGTACTCCTGTCTGTGTCTTTTGACAGAATAGATTATCCCCATTTACTGATTAGAGGGTTACAAATGGTGGCGGGGTCCTCGGAGGCAGCTTAATCCACTGTGACTATGTGAGTTTGGTGGGGGGTGGGGGGCTTTACTAAATGGTAATTATTAATGGGGGTGTTTTATCCTTATGCTTCGCTAACGTCTATCTCTGTCCCCCCCCCTCTTTTTTTCTTCTTCTCGCCCTCCTCCCCCTTCTCTTTCCCCTCCCCTGCTCTTTCACCCTTGCTCCCTATCACACTCTTTTCTGCTTTGTCCCTGTCTATCTTCAACGTCCCTTGCCATTTGGGTCTGTCTTTATTCTCTGTCTTCCACTCACTGTCTCCATTCATGCCTGTCTGTGCTCACTGTCTTTATCACTCTCTCCCTCTTGCTCTGTGTCTTTCTATTCTCTTTCTTTCTGTCATTCATCGCCAACTCTCTCTCTCTCTCTCCATATCTTTCATCTCTCCTTTCATCTTGTCTTCTCTTCATCTTCTCCTTCATCTTGTTTTCCCCTCTATCCTCACTCTGTACCCCCTGCTGTGCTGTGTCTCCTCTCCTCTCCTCTTCTCATCTCCTCTCTATATCCTATCCTAACGTCTCATCTCCTCTCCTCATCTCCTCTATATTCTATCCTAACCTCTCCTCTCCTCTCCTCTCCTCTCCTCTCTATATCCTATCCTAACCTCTCATCTCCTCTCTATATCCTATCCTAACCTCTAATCTCCTCTCCTCTCCTCTTCTCATCTCCTCTCTATATCCTATCCTAACGTCTCATCTCCTCTCCTCATCTCCTCTCTATATTCTATCCTAACCTCTCCTCTCCTCTCCTCTCTTCTCCTCTCCTCTCCTCTCCTCTCCTCTCCTCTCCTCTCCTTTCCTGTCCTCTCCTCTCCTCTCCTCCTCTCCTCTCCTCTCCTCTCCTCTCCTCTCCTCTCCTCTCCTCTCCTCTCCTCTCCTCTCCTCTCTCCCATCTCATCATGGCTCTCCTCTCCTCTCCTCTCCTCTCCTCTCCTCTCCTCTCCTCTCCATCTCCTCTCTGCCATCTCCAGATCTGTGCTGCAGTGGCTGAACCGGGTGCAGTCCTACCTGTACTGCAACGAGAACGGCTTCTGGGGGACGTTCCTGGAGAGCCAGCGGACGTGCGTCTGCCACACCGGCGTCACCCTCTGCCAGCGGCCCATCCCCTGCGTCATCGGCGGCAACAACAGCTGCGCCATGTGCAGCCTGGCCAACATCTCGCAGTGCGGCTCCTGCAACAAAGGCTACAAGCTGTACCGCGGCCGCTGTGAGCCGCAGAACGTGGACTCGGAGCGCAGCGAGCAGTTCATCAGCTTCGAGACGGACCTGGACTTCCAGGACCTGGAGCTGAAGTACCTGCTGCAGAAGATGGACTCGCGCCTCTACATCCACACCACATTCATCAGCAACGAGATCCGGCTGGAGACCTTCTTCGACCCGCGGTGGCGCAAGCGCATGTCCCTGACGCTGAAGAGCAACAAGAACCGCATGGACTACCTGCACATGATCATCGGGCTGTCCATGAAGATCTGCCAGATGCGCAACAGCAGCATCGACCCCATGTTCTTCGTCTACGTCAACCCCTTCAGCGGCAGCCACTCGGAGGGCTGGAGCATGCCGTTCGGCGAGCACGGCTACCCGCGCTGGGAGAAGGTGAGGCTGGGCAACTCGCAGTGCTTCAACTGGACCCTGCTGCTCGGCAACCGCTGGAAGACCTTTTTCGAGACGGTGCACATCTACCTGCGCAGCCGCGCCAAGGTGCCCACCATGCTCCGCAACGACACGGGAGGGGGCCCCGTCGACCTGTCCGACCCCAATAAGAGACAGCTCTACATCAAGATTTCCGACATCCAGGTGTTTGGCTACAGCCTGCGCTTCAACGCAGACCTCCTGCGCAGCGCGGTGCAGCAGGTGAATCAGTCATACACGCAGGGCACGCAGTTCTACTCCTCCTCCTCCATCATGCTTCTGCTGCTGGACATACGGGAGCGTATTAACCGCTTGGCCCCTCCGGTGGCGCCGGGGAAACCCCAGTTGGACCTTTTCTCGTGTATGCTCAAGCACCGGCTCAAGCTGAACAACAGCGAGATGATACGTGTCAACCATGCATTGGACATGTACAACACTGAGATACTGAAACAGTCAGACCACCTGACTACTAAACTTTGTTGAGGGGGGAGAAGGGAATTCTGGGAGTGCAAAAACAAGGGACACATACAACAGACAAAAAGACTGTTTGGGGGAGTATAAAGATGATTTTCTTTTTGTTTTTCTCTCTCGGTTTGGACCTTTTTTTGTTCAGCTTTTTTGATGTACTATTAACAACTTTGTAAGTGTAATTGTTAAACAGAAACTAAAAATACAGAGTGGAAGCCTTTTAGTTCACTAAAGAAGATGATGAAGAAAAAAGGAAAAAAAAACATGACTGTACCATATTTGTCGAAGCATGTCTGTCATTTCCTAAAGGAGTATTACATGAAAAAAAAATAATTAAAGTCAACATCCAGTGACAAAGAGGCCTTGACTTTACTCTGAGGGAGCAAAGGTACATCTGAAACTGCCATTCTTTTTCTCAGTAACTCAGTTTTAAAAAAGAAAACGCTACAGAGCGCCACACCAAGGGCAGTGCAGACATCACACATTGCTTTTTGCTTTGAGCTAGATGTAAAGTGAGAAAGAGGGGGGACAATTCAGAAGTACAGAATTAATCTCAGATGTTTTGACAGGTTTGTTCTAAAATGAACTTTCAGCCGCATCGTATTTTCACATCGCAAAAATGCTGCATCCTCCCCTCCCCCCGCCTGTTTTTTGCTGGATTGCTTTCAGTACAAAACAAAATGGCTGAGGTGGGCAAGCCATTTAGCCCCTCCCCCAACACTTTATATATGTGTATATCTGTTATTCTTTTGTTTGTTTTGTTATTTGTTCTGTTTTTTTTCCCCTTCCCGCCTAACGCTACTTGCTGTCTGTTAACTGGATGTGTCTCTTGAGGTTGAGTGCCGGCTACATGAGCAGAAAGTTTGTGTGTACAATTCTCCTTTTCTGACCTTCGACCTTTCATCTCAAGCTGGTGTGTTTTTTTATAAGGTGGATCCTGCTGGTGCAAGAGTGCAATGTTGTGGTCTAAAAAAAATAAGAACAATCAACGCTATATTTCGTGCAGCTTTGCAAAAACGTACACCTTTGTGACTGCTGATGTGTCAAGCTTGCTGGGTACCAAGAGCAAATCTGAATATCCATTCTTCACTAGCATTTGCAAGAGTTTTGAAAAAAAAACATTAAACATGAGAAAGCCATACATTTCCTAGCGTTATATGAATTCTAAAGAGGCGCGAGGCAGAAAAGCTTGTACACATGTTTTGCTGTGGAAAATAATACTATAATTGTTTTGTATCACTTTTTTGTCTGATTGCAGGGTGGGGTGGGCCTTTTTAAATCAGGAGCTAGCGCCAAGATATGACAGCATAAGTATCTGAGAGAAGTGAGGTGTAGACACTCCATTTTATCACCACTGCATTTCTAATGACCAGACTGAGACCACTGAATACAACAACAATATTAAATCTATCCTCATGCTTTTTCATTGATTTGGATCTCAATACCTTCTGTGTACTACAAGTCATTTCCGTTGTTGCTATTATTATTATTATTATTATTACTATTATTATTATTATTATTATTATTATTATTATTATTATTATTATTATTATTATTATTATTATTATTATTTCCCTGTCATATTAAGTGCCTGGTACCTATCCCTTTAAGAGTATTAGTAGAGGTCAGAGGTCTGTTTCTTCACCTTGCCATAATGGGGTGTCACAGGGGATTGTTTTGTCTTTTTAAAACAGTCCCTCCATAGTAGGTGTCCTCACTGATATTTATTTTTTAGATTTGTTTTTTTTTAAAAGCCCATTCTAGTTTGAAAGAAAAGCTACGCTCCTCCCTGATAGTGCATGTCTACAACCCGAAACCCCATTTAAGAGTCCAAAAGTTTGTTTCAGTGACAGAGAACAAGTAGAGCATATAGTTTATCTGTAAATACTGCTGTGTTATGGTATACTTAGCCCAACGTGACACACTTTGGACCGCTGTATATTTACCAGGAGTTTTGGGGGGCACAAGGAGGTTCAATGTTAAAAACACAACTTGGTGTACCTTGTAGCACAAGTGACAGATTCAGTGTTGGTCTTCAGTGCAGAGATATACTACCTGAGATGAATCATAACATCACCAGCTTGTAAATGTAATTGGATCAAGACATATAACAAATCAATTTTTTGTTTAAATCACAGAAGTATCTCCCCTAGGCCTGTATGACAAAAGCACACATGTCTCAAACTCATTGCCATGTTTCAAACCAAGTCAGAAAGTGCAAGCACGCACACGCACGCACGCACGCACACACGCACGCACGCATACACACACACAGACTCTCTCTCTCTCTCTCTCTCTCTCTCTCTCTCTCTCTCTCTCTCTCTCTCTCTCTCTCTCTCTCTCTCTCTCTCTCTCTCTCTCACACACACACACACACACACACACACACACACACACACACACACACACACACACACACACACACACCATGCCATCATGTACAGTAGATCCCTGCTTCATATTCCCCCCAACTAGACTGAATCGATCAAGCAGCTCACAAGTCCTTGTCTATGTAATTTTTGCTGTTCTGTTCAAATAATTATATCGGCTTTCTTCAAATGAATGTTTCATATAATAATCTATTTCTCATTAAAATGCTATATTTAATAAGAAGCGCCAGGCTGGTCTGTACCCCATTTTGCCCATAGGATACTGATGAGTGTCCATTTGCTACTGTGTGTGGCAGTGAAGCAGAAACCAGGGGTGGAAAGTCTTGAGAGAAAACCTAATTGAAAGTGTCTAAGTAACTTTTACGACGCCATGGAGTATTAAAAATCATTTTTTTTCTCAACCGGGGTTCATACAGTTCTTCCCCATGTGAACAAGTTAGAATATGTCAATCAATGCTAATACCTTTTTTTCTTAATAGCAAATTTACCATTTCCATTACAAACACACATTAGTAATACATTTTTGGTAATGATTTACAAACAAAATCTTTCTGGCCACATAGCTAATATGTCTGCTCACCAAAATGTATTTTGCTCCTTAATATCAATCCTATGTTGTCCTAAATGTACCACTAGTGGCATGAAATCCTGCCAAACATGCAGGGAGGGAATTGTGCTATTCGGGAAGGATTGTTTATGTTTTTGTATGTTGTATGAATTCATATTCCAACTGCTATTGAAAACAGTTAGCCAGCAATATCCAATTGTCTCAATGTGCTAAGAGTGTATCTGGTCAACAGACCAATTGCCTACTTGAAATACTTTGTCCTCACATAATGTGGATGGAAGTCTGATACTAACAGGCAGTTCTAGCGCTCCGTCTCCTGAATATGCTGAGAAAGCTATAGGGCTAGCCAGAGGCGATTCTAGGGTCAGGTGGGGCCTCAAGTGAAAATTCAAAGAAATGAACATTTGAAACAAAATCGCCACTACTGTAGTAAATTGTGAGTTCTTGTTTATCATATGGGGCTTGGGGGCCCCAAGCAGCTGCCTGCCTAGCCTGGTGACAAGACGCGCCTCTGGGGCTAGCAGAAAGCTACGTAACAGGCATTTGTGATGCTTATTGGATATTTGTTTTATTTTCTGTATTTATTTTGAGATTCTCTCCTTGAGATGCATATCAGGCTAGTAGTTATTATATACATTCAAATGCTCAAGGCAATATGTGGATGTTTCAAATTATGTGTGTTTTGTAAGCGCTGTGACGATATTCCACTGTGCAAAAATATCTACAGGCAATGTTGGAGGAACTCTCAATGACTCTCAGACAGTTCAGAAATGTCAATTTCTTCTGTCAAACTGTCAAGTACCATCCATAATTCCACCCTGTCAGCACATAGTGGATTTTGGGTGAGAATATATTTTAAACACTTCAGTCCATTAGCACTCTAATGATAGTGCTAGCACACATGGGTTGACCCTTGCAATGGTGGCTAATGTTCTAGCTCAATGTAAGCTCATGGGATGCTTTTTAAAACAATCCCTGCATCCTTAGTATTATACTTTCTTTCCACGTTAGCACAACAGTATACAGACCAAATGGTTGTTAAATGTCAGCAGTTTTGAAAATACTTATCAGTCATAGAATTTTCCCCCGACCATGTGTCATTTCATTTTCTTCACCCACAGCGCTTTGAAAATAAAGGTGCCTGTATGCTTGCTGCAAGATACGCGAGCACTTGCACGATTCGTTCATGAACGCGTTAACATGCGTATTTAATGTCAATTTCGCGCGCATTGGACGGCAGCCAAATCCTGGATGATACCGCCAGTATTTTGCGTCTTGGTCAACTGCTTTTGAAGCGCGCATGTGCTGTCGGTTGCTCGCGGTGACGCGCGTAATTTACAGCTCGCAGCAAGCATACCGGCACCTTTATAATTCCAGGTTCTGTGAGGCATGTGTTTATGATTCATCCTGAAATAGTCACCAACCTATTTTTTTGTTTGCAACAACAGAGCAGTGGGCCAAAAGGGCTTAACATCCTAATATGAGTGAAACATAATGCAGGGATCCCACGACAGTAAACAAATATGCACACACATAATTACACTGCTACAGCATTAGCTCTTGACACAATGTAATAGCACAACATCACATAAGCCATCCCAACATACAAATGCACTACATTACACTACACTACAACCGTGCTTACAAAATATGCACCATTCATATGTGGGCTAAACAGGAATGCACTTACTAGATATGAGCAGCCTATGTTTTTTGTAATTATGACACACAATTATGAAGGGAATCATCACGCTAGGCATACAATTGTGGGACATTTTGAAGGGCAGACATTAGTCATAGCAGTATTAGCTTTGCAAAAGATCTTTATTACATCAGTATGACTAGTCATTAAAAACAATTGCCACCATGTTTCGCCCAACACAGTGGTCTTCTTAAGGGCCAGGGAAAACAGACTTGAAGCACTTTTAAGAGACTGAAGACCAGGTGAGAAACAAACTTATCTGTATCCTTATTCAGAAAACATGAGGTAGTCATGGCATGAGGAGGACCCTTTCATACAGGGCCTCTATTATAAGCTTGTACTGTAGGTGTGAATCTGTTACTTAAAGGTACACTGTGTAAGATGTTTCGTTGTTTATTTCCAGAATTCATGCTACCCATTCACTAATGTTACCTTTTTAATGAATACTTACCACCACCATCAAATTATAAGTATTCATTATGACTGGAAAAATTGCACTTTTCATACATGAAAAGAGGGATCTTCTCCATGGTCCGCCAATTTGAATTTCCAGAAATAGCCATTTTTAGCTGCAAAAATTACTGTACTTGGGCCATACTAGAAAATAATATTTTTTTACTCAGTAAACTTTCATGAAAAGATCAAATTTGGCAATAGGCAACCCTCAGTTTCAATGAGCAGCATAGTTGCAGTACCTTTTTGACCATTTCCTGCACAGTGTACCTTTAAAACTCGGGTAATGTTGTAACAATGTTGTGATGTATTTGAGTTAGATTGAGTTTTGTATCACAATGGTATCTTGGAACCTTACTTTTCTGTCCGCTTTGATGATTAGGCATAGGCAGCCGCATTCCGTTTCACATGTGTACGTGTAGCTGTCAACTGTGCAGTAGCTACTTTGATCAAACTCCCCTTTAGTTAGCCTGGTTTTACCATTCCACCATACTAATTTAACTCTGGAATGGGAGTTCAGGGAGGGGTTTGGTCTTCTTACCAGACAACAGATTAATCAGTGATTGGGGGAGGGACGAGGGAGAGGGCACACATTTTGAACATCAACAGAGTTCACCCCTCCCACCAGTAATCGTTTCTCAATGTCATGAACAAATCTTAGTGATTGGATAGAATAGGATGCATATTCCAAATGTCAAAGTTTGCCCCTCCCTCCACTAAACTTGTCCTTATTCCAGTGGTTTCTGTATGAATTAAATTGGTGTGAAGGGATTGTAAAACAAGGCTAGGTATTAATGCCCGTTACAGACAAAGGCATGATGTTGTATAGCTAACGTCTCTTGGGAAGAGTAGTGGAAGAAGGTAAGGAAAACTCTTCGTCCAGGAACAGATCAAGAGTGTCCCCACTAACTGCCATTGAAAGCAAAGGTGGCCCAGTAAAAGTAGAAGTCAATTTGTGGCGTAAGTACAACACCAGCACAAGCTCATAGCGTTCCCACAAATGGTTCTGTTGTTGAAAGGAAGTTATGGCTTGTGTTTTTACTTCTACTTTCACTTTGGCCTCCTCTGTTTTTGAAAGGAGGTGAGAGCTAGTCTGGCTTACGCGACTATAGTTTGGAAACCACTCAAATTCTTGTGAAAAAAGGAGCCGATACATTTTCAGCATCTCCAGTGGCTCAACGGGGTGTAGCGCAGCACTATGGCTCTCTGTAATGTCATAGCAATGTTGTTATGATGTAGTTAAGCATTTTCAGCAAGTGAATAGGGTCGCTGGCGACCCCTGCTGCAGTAACAGGCTACGGCAATGACGCTCCAGTTCCATTAATTGCACCTGTTGCGGAGAAATGTTGTTGATGGTTTTCCTGGCCAGACTGTAATATTGAAGAGACTTGCGGTCACATAAGCCAGGTTAGGTGAGAGCATGTGTATTGTATTACCTAAGCAGAAGCCTGGGCTTGATTTCCTCTGGCTGAGTCATCCTGGGTGAGGGTGTCAGGTGTGAAGACCACTGACTGACAGCCAATCGACAACGGACTGCACAGGATTGATCAACCGTGAATTCTGCACTGAACTGAGAAACAAGAGTAAAAAGAGTACATACACACACTTTTTTTTTTAATGTGATGAACTGATGGTGTTTCCTTGGCAACTCGTGGGAAACACACATAGAAAACTGAGGCACATATTGTGGAAAGGGAATAAAAAAATACATTTTAAAGCATTGTGGCCCTTTATACAGGTAGGATAGGAGAGTTGGAGAGGAGACAGAAAATGACATGAAGATAGAGATGGCTTAAGTCTGGTAAGTGATCCAGTCCGGATACGAATCTTGGTCCCCATGAGCAAAGCCTGCACGGTAGGGGTGCTCTAGTCTACTGTGGAGTGCTGTGACACTACACCCCCAGATTTAAATAGTTTATTCCCAGAATACACATGTATACACACTAACATAACAAAATGACTCAAGACACATGCAGAATCCATGACTTCAAAGGCTAGTTTTACAGTCCAGATAACAAGTGTATCTGTCAGCTACTGCGTTGCAAAGCGTGTTGCCTGCGCACATCAAAGAAACTGAAAGGATGCAGACAGGGTAATCTGACTGGATAGACAGTGTTGCTTTTACTAACACATGGTGTGTGTCTTGATGTAAACAGCACATTGTGTTGTTTGTGTACTATTACACGTCTTGTGTTGCCGGCTAAGGAGCACAGCAGCCTCCAGGGCACGGACATCATTGGCACTTGTCAACAGGCCTGTGAATTTTCTGAAGTAGGCCTACATTACAGTTGTACTACATTGTATAGGTGCGTTTACATAGTACATTTTATGAGCACACAGACTTAAGGGCACTTTATGTAAGGTCAGACTCGAAAATATTACTGAAGCTTGCAGTGCAGTATTGTAGGAAGAAAGGCTTTTGTCACATTTGTGCAAGCAAGGCCCACTGCTTATCACATATTGAACATCCTGCACCCCGCTAATCAAAAATTCTGTTCTCCCCGACACTCCGCACAGACCACATTGCATTAGAGGTTGTCTAGTCCTGTGCCGTTTTTCACGTCTGCACAAAGGCAAATGCCATCGCTTTCTTCCTCTTTTTTTCCTGCCGCAATTCCCTTGACATAAGAGGCTTTGCATGAAATTGCAATGAACTGCTGTCAGCCTATACCAAGGCCGACCAGAGACGGCAGAGCAAAATAGATAGCGACAAGCAACCTTGTGATGTTTCCATGTGAGCGACCTAAAAAAAAATCACTTTTTGAAGTTATTCAGAGTTCAAACGGGAGAGTGGCGGCAGGCGTTTGTGCTGTCTGGACGGTCTAGGAGATCCTGGACTTTTTAAAAGGGAATTTTTAATGTACTGTAAAAAAAAGTGTCATAAGTCAGACTGCACTGCAGCTCAGGAGGACAGGCAGGGACACAGATGGGCAGAGAGAGAGAGACAGATAGGCCCTTAGAAACATGGAGGGGTGGGGGTGAGAACGTGAGAAAGACAGCCAAGTAGAGAAAAGGGGTAAGGTGAGAGAAGAGAGAGAAGAGAGTGAGTGTGTGTGTGCGTGTGCGTGTCTATGCGTGTTCCTGTGTGTGTGTGTGTCTGTGCGTGCCTGCATACGTGCGTGCGTGTGTGTGTGTGTGTGTGTGTGTGTGCGTGCAAGCACGCGTGCATGCTTATTATGTGTCTATTTGCATCTCTCCTGCTACACCCTATTCTGTATCTTCTCCTCCCACCTTTGCAAATGGGCTCAATCTTGTCCTCCTTCTCCTCCTTCCCCTTCCTTTAAAAAAAAAAGAAAACTAAAAAAAAAAGAGAAAACATCCTCGTCATCCATCCTCTGAGTCCCCCGTCCCATCTGGGACGTGCAGTGATACTTTCCCACCCCCCTCTTCACAAATGCCCCCCTCCCTCAGCACTCAGCACCCACTGTGTCTTATACCCCACCACAGATGCTCAGCACTGCACTGCACAGCACAAGCACAGCACAACCACAAGTGCAGCGTCATCAGAAAGGTAAGGATGTCCTCCCATGCCCATGACAAGAGGGGACAGGAGGTTGCTGGGACGCCGGGCTGTGCTGTGCTGGAGCTCCGGGCCACATGGTAGGGAGCTGGCAGGTCATACAGGGGTCAGTGGAGGGGAGGACACAGGGGCGGAACACTTGCACACAGGGCCCCAAGGGAAGACGCTGATAGGTCCCCCCCCGCCGTACGGCCTGCAGTGATGCATTGCTCAGAAACAGACACATACAGTATGTCGTATCCCCAGCTGCTGCATTGACTATGACTTGTCAATCACACAGGACAGTCATGGAGCACACAGGGCCCCAGGGGAAGACACTGATCGCCCCCCCCCCTGCTCATTGAAAATGGGTTGCATATTGCCAAATTAGATTTTTTCATGAAAGTTTATTAAGTAATAAACTAATGTTTTCTAGTATGGCCCAAGTACAGTCATTTTTGCAGCTAAATATGTCTATTTCTGGAAATTCAAAATGGCAGACCATGGAGAAGATCCCCCTTTTCATGTATGAAAAGTGCAATTTTCACAGTCTTAATGAATACTTAGAATTTGATGGTGGTGGTAAGTATTCATGAAAAATGTAACATTAGTGAATGGGTAGCATGAATTGTACATAATGCACCTTTAAAGCAAGACAGAGAAACTGAGAGTTGAATCAGAAAATGTCCAATGATGTCGGTCCATCCATACTGAATCCATACTTGTACAGTAGTTGTTATATTAATGCATGGAGCAAGGTCACCGAACTTTGAAGCTAGGACCATGGGGTACCAAACTATACATTATGCAAATGCTACTTCATTTTGGCTGTCCTGTAGAAAGACAAAGGGGTATAACTCAATATCCTGGGCATCATGAAACAGTACAGATTTAGCAAAGCAATATTACTGTAAAATATAGGTTGAATCCCTTCAAACAGAGTTACACAAAGTTACTGTAACAACTATGACCATGCCGTTAAGTGTTAAGACTCTTGGTATTGTAATAGCAGCATAGTAGCATGGTCTCATACACTGTCTGCAAATGCGGAGAAGTAATAAACATTTCCAATGTTTGCATATGAAGAAAATCAAACAGAATATATCATATTTTCAACAAACCATCTGAATTCAACAACTGATTGCCACCACAGTGGGCGGATGGAATACACAATGAAAAATACTTACATTGTGACAGGCCTACATTAAATAGGCAATCTTTTCTCCTGTCCGTCTGATATGAGAAGTTGATCTGTCCTCTGAACTGCATCACCAGAATAGGAGAAAGTGGTGAGTAGCCTACATCATCACAATCATGCCAGATAATGTGTATGTACTGCATGTACAGTACGTGGCCATCATAAGGAGTTGGACAAGGCCTTGACAACCTCCACAACAGCAGCAGCAGCAGCAGCAAGTCCTGGGAGCACAGGCGAAGGTGGAGGAGGCGGTGGTACTGATTCCCACATACTCTACTCTACAGTAGTCTCTACTCTAACAATGAGGCAATACAATCAATGTAAAATGAAATACAACACGATTATTATATATTATGATGTAGGTGAGTTGATTGAATAGTCCCAGTGAGGGGCTAAAGTTTACCAGTCATCAAACTTTCTGAGTGTGCCCAGTGCAAATCATCCTAAACTTCTCTTAATAAAGCAATAATTTAGGTTTGGGAGTTGAGTTTGAACATTAAGTGAGGTAAATGATATATATATATAAGTAAATATATGAATAATTATATAATTATCAACAAAAATCAGTATTCAACAATTGTTGCTTACCAAAAAGCCATCTGGTGGGTGGACACAATGAAAAGTACAGTACATATACAGTACATGCATTCAATAGGCGCTCGATCTTTTCTCCTGCAGATATGAAGACGTTGACCCGTCTGCAGGAGTGCATCAGCACCAGAATAGATGGAAGAGAAGTCGTGAGTGCATTACTAACACCATGCCAGTGAATGTGTATGTACAGCATGCAGGCCTGTCACAACCAGGCAGGCAAACTAGGCAATTGCTTAGGGCTCCAACGTGAAGAGGGGGGGCCCATAAGGACTTGTTATGTACTTGTATTCAAATGACAGCAATGACAACTTCGTGAGTGAGGCGAAACCTCCCTGAATTCAATTATTGAAAAGTGCAATGATACTGCCATCAAATTTCTCTCTCTCTCTCGAGTGGAAGTCATTAGTCAAAAAAGAAGAGAAGGGCCCCAACTCTCTCTTTCTCTATAGGCCCCCCAAATACCTTGAAATGGGCCTGACAGCATGTTTTGTACACCACATGGCACGTACTCATAGGAGGAGTTGGACAAGGCCTTGACATCCTCCACAACAAGAGCAGCAGAAAGCCCTGGGAGCAGAGGCGAGCGTGGAGGAGGCGGAGGTGGTGGTACTGAATCCCACATGCTCTGCTGTACTGTAGCACTAGCTGGCTTTCATAAGCCTGCAGGACATAGCTGTGCTGTGGCCAGTAACACAACGCCATCTCAAGGTTGCAGCATTATAACACTAAAAACTAAGGCATGTATACAGAGTCTGGCACACACATGCACACTCACACGCATGCATGCACGCGCACACACACAGACGCACGTGCACACACACAGACACACAAACATACACACAAACACAAAAAAACATACACACGCACACATGCCCACACAGACACAGACACATACACACACAAGCACACACACATGCACACACACGCATACGTCCACACACACACACACACACACACACACACACACACACACACACACACACACACACACACACACACACACACACACACACACACACACACACACACACACACACACACACACACACACACACACACACACACACACACACACACACACACACACACACACACACACACATCTGCACACTCTCATTCAAAGAAATATGCACACAAACGCATACACACACACACACACACACACACAC